>NC_045963.1:67718151-67953151 GCF_010909765.2 Amblyraja radiata
GTAGAAACTTTCTGTCTTTATTCTCTACTTGCTAAATTATTCTTCCACCCTTGTTTTAGTTTCCTTAATGACCTTTGTCCTCCTTTGTTGAATTTGTCTTCATCGCAAGAGGATTTGAGTTTAGGAACAAGGAGGCTCTTCTGCAGTTGTACAGGGCCCTGGTGAGACTGCACCTGGGGTACTGTGTGCAATTTTGGTCTCCTAATTTGAGGAAGGACATTAATGCTATTGAGAGAGTGCAGCGTAGGTTCACCAGGTTAATTCCCGGGATGGCGGGACTGACGTATGATGAAAGAATGGGTCGACTGGGCTTGTATTCGCTGGAATTTAGGATGAGAGGGCATCTTATAGAAACATATAAAATAAGATGAGGAAAAACATTTTCACCCAGAGAGTTGTGAATCTGTGGTATTCTCTGACACAGAAGACAGTGGAGGCCAATCCATTGGATGTTTTCAAGCGAGCGCTAGATTTAGCTCTTCGGGCTAAGGGAATCAAGGGATATGGGGAAAAAGCCAGAATGGGGTACTGATTTTGGATGATCAGCCATAATCATATTGAATGGCGGTGCTGGCTCGAAGGGCCGAATGGCCTAGTCATGCACCTATTTTCTATGTTTCTATTAGGACATTTGTGCCTTAAAGGGATATATATTTGCTGTGGTGTATGCATTATATCTTTAAATACCAGCTATGGTTCATTGGCTCAGACCTTTCAATGTGGTTTTCCAATTTCCAATTGCCAATTTACACCTTATAACTTTGTAGAGTACTTTGTTCATTTCTTGGACCCTATTTTCATATTGAATTTTGTCATTTTATGATCAATCTTCCTTGAAGTTTCCAGATTACTAATCAATTCTTTCTCATTGGAAATGGGAAGGGGAATTGAAATGGTAAGTGACTGGGAGACTCAGCAGCCTTGGCGGACTGAGCACAAGTGTTCGGCGAAATGGTCACCTTGTCAACTCCCCTTCACATCCCCACACTGACCTTCCTCTCCTGGGCCTCCTCCATTGCCAGGCTGTGGCCACATGCAACCTGGAAGAACAGCACCTCATATTAGACAATAGACAATAGGCGCAGGAGTAGGCCATTCGGCCCTTCGAGTCAGCACCGCCATTTTATGTGATCATGGTTGACCATCCACAATCAGTACCCTGTTCCTGCCTTCTCACCATATTCCCTGACTCCGCTATCTTTTAGAGCTCTAACTCTCCCTCGACAGCATCCAGAGAATTGGCCTCCACTGCCTTCTGAGGCAGAGAATTCCACAGGTTCACAATTCTCTGGGTGAAAAAGATTTCTCAGTTCCGAATGGCCTACCCCTTATTCTGCTAGGGTAGCTTACAATTTATGTAAATAGCTTGTTCTAAGCTTCCCCCCCAGTCTAGTTTCAGTCAATAAGATACTGAGTCAAGCACTTGTGCATCTAAACTTTATTTTGGAAAAACACAATAACAGTTCCCCACTACTATACCTAACCACAGCGGGTTCGATCCTTGTATCTGCTTGGCCAAGACCTCCTAGCCTTATGCAAGCAGAGACACTCCAAAAGGTCACGCAGTCCCAAGCGTTCTCCCAGAAGATCGACACAGGACCTCGTGGAAGCGGTCTTTTATAGGTCCCCGAACCTTGAGGGGACGAACCACATGGGGGTGGTCTCTTTACAGTCCAATAACAGATATTGATTAACACAGTACTTGATAGACATTTCCCCAACCCAATAATACAGTGACTAATACAATGTATTCAAACGGAGCTTCTAAAAGGAAGTAAACATTTTCAGCTGGAATAATTATCTGTTGTATGGTCTCCCATAAATCCCGGGAATCTGCATAATACACGTGCATTGCGGTTCTCAAATAATCCATAAAGGCAGCAGGTGACTTCTTTCTTTTTTAAATCAAAATCTTTTTAATTTAGTTTTCAGGACATAACAAAGTGCAAAGTTGTCTATTTGTTACAGACAGAGTGTACGAAAAGAATAAATAAAAAACAACTTATGCTAACATATAACAAGACAACAACAATAAAAGAAAAATGAGATACCAAAAATAATCCCTCCCCAGTCACTGCCAGTGAGCATATGGAAATATCAGCCTGTCACAACAATAATCCACGATAAATGAATGGGTAGACTGTTAAGCTGTTAAACTGTGCTTGATGATCAAGCATTTATAAAGTCTGGAATGCATTTAAAAAAGGTCCCCAAGCTTTCTGAAACCTTCCATTTGAATGTTGAAGTGAGTATCTGATTTTCTCGAGCATTAGGCAGGACATAATATCTGTCATCCATTGAGTATGAGTGGGCGGGGTAGGTTCCGTCCACCTGAGCAGGATTGTTCGCCGAGCCAGAAGAGAAGCAAACGATATACTGCGGCGTGTATCTGCAGTTAATCTAACCTCCTCACCAGTGACCCCAAAAAGAGCGATTAAAGGCTTTGGTTCTATCAGGACTTTGTTTAGTACTGCCATTATTTCATGGGGCTTCGTCGGAGTATGGACGTCTGTGGCACAGGGATTGTTCATACTTACTGCACTGGTCGAATCAGCTGTTCCCAGTCCTTCCCTCACTGGGAACTGCCTATGGGATGTCTGTTCAAATTGTAGACTTTTGGTTACATCAAAATCTATCTCGGTATCTTCAATCACTGTCTCACCCTCGGGTGAAGCTTCCCGTTCGCTAGGAGGTTCACGATACTGTCCAAATAAATCGTTCCTCTTTCTCACTGCTCGTATAATCTGTCCAGGTTGTGGCTCACAGAAATACTCTGGCTGTTGCAGTATATCTAACATACCTTCATTTTCTTTAAACTTCGTTCATCTCTGGGTGCCATAAGCTACTGGACGATCTATTAATGGTGGAGTGGATAGGGTCAAAGAATCTGGCACCTCAGTAACTGCTATCGGTAGAATCTGCTCTAATGTAGAATCTGTAGGAGCTGTGATAGATTCTGCAGACCTAAAATATTTATTACAGACACAAGTCATACAAGGTGCTAGTGAAGCCTGGGAAATGCAAGAGGAACATGGTGGGAGCTGTGAACATCCACTAGCGTTAACATTTGTCCATTCTTCCAAATATTCATCTCCTTCCCCCTCGAGGTCAGCACTAACAATCGGATCCCTAAACTTTAAATCTACAGGGACTAGTTTCCTTCCAGGATATCTAACTCTTCCCTGTTCCGTGTGTTTCCCTTCATCTCCACTCCTGTCCTTCCTACTGCCTGGAGGTCGATCTACTTCACCTTCTTTCAGTTCTATTCCAAGTTTAACGATCACTTTTTCCCAACTAGCCATCCTCTTAGCCTCTTTATTTGCCTTGCATAGAAACATAGATAGAAACATGGAAAATAGGTGCAGGAGGAGGCCATTCGGCCCTTCGAGCCAGCACCGCAATGCATTGTGATCATGGCTGATCGTGCCCTATCAATAACCCGTGCCTGCCTTCTCCCCTTATCCCTTGACTCCACTAGCCCCTAGAGCTATTCCATTCCTCATAATATTTTCTCCATAGCCCTATTAATTCTTTTGCACTCTCGTTATTACTATGCTGCCAAACAATTTGTTCTATGTATTTTATCCCTTTTACTGTTCTAATGCCCCCTGGCGGCCATAGCTTGTTTCCTAATTTCATATTTAGCGCTCTTAACAAATCTCTTAATTTCCCTGCCTTGTGAGGGAACTAATTACACATTATTTGCAATGGGCTCCTTTCCTCTTCTGTCATATCTCAGTCTATGCTGTTTCCCATGCCTCCGACCAACCAAAACAGAATTCCTGTCCTTCACTCCTCCTTTTAATCCCTAAATTTATCAAGCTAGTTCTTAATCAGTGGCTAATGGCTCCAAAGTGTCCACAGCCTCGCACTCCTGTGCTCCACCAATCCTACTCTCTTATTCAAATTCTTCTATCTCCCAGAGGTCCACACACTTTCAACCTTACAATTTCCACAATCCTCAGTCATTCAAAGATCAGAGTACGCCAGGGAACAATCAAACACATTCAAGTACAATCAAACACCTTCTCGCAGCTCATTTAACCCTCAGCCTCTCCCAACCGTTATTCAATCACCCACTCAATCGCTCCTATTCAATCATTCGAAATAATCAGTCTTATTCAAACTCTCTCTCAACTTTCTTATCAGCTAGATCACAATCACTTCATTCAACTCTCAGCCTTTAAACAAAGAATCTCCGGTTTCCTAAACTAAGGCTCCAGCTCTTAATAGCAATCCCTCCCAAGCAGCAATCTTTCTCACTCAAAACACTTTAAGTTCACACAGACAAATAAACCCGAACCACGCAAGTAAAACTACGATCAAACAAGAAATTATTCCCCCGATTATAAGTAAATGCTGACATACCCAAATATAAACTACAAGCATCCACTTATTATGACGGTAAATCACACTCTAATAAATCCTCCTCGTGGCGTACTCGGTCAACGGAATGACTCCTCCCCCGACACAGCGATCGAAAGAATACGAACCCTGATCGAACCACCACGAACCGGATTCTAACAATACTACAATCCCGATTTAAACAAATACAAATATTCAATTTCAACACACTTTTACTCCAATTATCTAACACCCAAAAATCCTTAAACAGTCATACAGACAATACAAGTCAAGTCAAGTCTATTCGTCACATACACTTACGAGATGTGCAGTGAAATGAAAAGTGGCAATGTTCGCGGACTTTGTGCAAAAAGACAAACAAACTACAAACAGAATGGTACAGAATCACATATTATTTTACATATTAAATATTGTGGGCGGAAGGAAAAAGGGAAAAAAGTAGCGGTTCGCGAACTTAACACACTCTAAATCTTAACACACTCGAAATATTTTTAGGTACACAAAGTATTTATACAATTTGGATCCAATAGAGATGCTAAAAAAGACGATGCTGGATTTCTACAATTTACAATAATAATTTAACGTGCTAGCGCACAGTTACAAACACTCGATGCCGCGTCACGCTGTTATCAAACAGCGAACATCTCCCTCTGATACCGAAGATACTCTTTGCTGAGGGGTACTAATTCTTAAATGGAATACTTTTCCTCCAAAATGTTACTTTCCCCTGCTAAGACTGGACTTCTATATGGGGACCTCTATCCCTCCTCTCTCTCTAGGTCCTTCTATATGGGGACCTCTATCCCTCCTCTCTAAGTTCTACAGAATTAGGGGCACCTCTCACATCCGGTACTTTTCACCAAGTAAACCAGGTTACCGTCGCTCAGTTACTCTTCACTATCAGGTACTAATCAACAATCGATCAGAGGGTTGCTATTCACTGTTGATCAGCCGCTATTCGAAATCAATCTCAAACATGCACAAACTCCGAAGTTCTATTTACAGAGAATTTGAATTCTACCATACGGGCAGAACTTCAATGTGAAATTCTGTATTTGGAAATTTGATTCTGCAAATCTAAACTCGTTCTCGGACCAACTAGTTTTGGTGCGTATCCCTCCACATACGCAGGTTCTCGAATTCAAATTAAACTGCCCAATGAAATCTTGAATGGACTAGAGTACTCCCAGCCAATCTATACTCTAGCCACCGAGCCCAGTGCCTTTACGAGATTCCTCGTCCGTCACTTCAGGGAGGGATTCAGGTATCTTCAAACAGGCGTGGCCTCTAACCAACCTAAGTTTTACCTCTTCAAAAGGATTTCCTTTACATCTGCTTGGCACCAGGTGTCAGCGCCTAGCCTTTTCGCGCTGGCAGACGATGCCGATTTTCGGAACGCACCTTTCCAATTAGCGCTCCCAGCAATGACAGGTCAAATGCTTCACCGCTTAGCACGTAAACCAGACTCTTATTTCAATACCCCACCAATTGGATACCAAATCTGGGACAGTGGGCCACCCCTGGAAGCACGTTTGGCTCTTGTTAAGCAGCTGCAGTCTGCCAACTACGACCAAGTTTTTGGGTCACTCTCGCCCTTGTTTTATGGGCCTCGAACCCAAAGGAGTGCTATCCACCCCCCCGTGCTTGCTAGACTCTGTTCTACAATCTCGTTAGGACCCTTTCCCAAGCCCGCGAATCATCGATCTGCTCCGACTAGCGAAGTGCCGAAAATCAACAGTGGCGCCAATTTCTGCACTTGCGATCGAAACAGTTCAACACCCTTAATCGCAAACTTGTGTTTGGGGGTCCGTTGAGATCCCGGACGAGCCCCCAATGTAAATAGCTCGTTCTAAGCTTCCCCCCAGTCTAGTTTCAGTCAATAAGATACTGAGTCAAGCACTTGCGCATCTAAACTTTATTTTGGAAAAACACATTAACAGTTCCCCACTACTATACCTAACCACCGTGGGTTCGATCCTTGTATCTGCTTGGCCAAGCCCTCCTAGCCTCGTGCAAGCAGAGACACTCCAGAAGGTCACACAGTTCTAAGCATTCTCCCAGAAGATCGACACCGGACCTCGTGGGAGCGGCCTTTTATAGGTCCCCGAACCTTGAGGGGCCGAACCACATGGGTGTGGTCTCTTTACAGTCCAATAACAGATATTGATTAACACAGTACATGATAGACATTTCCCCAACCCAATAATACAATGACTAATACAATGTATTCAAACGGAGCTTCTAAAAGGAAGCAAACTTAGCAATATTTGCTCAGATATTCAAGAAACCCAGACAATGCTCAACACTTAATCCAATCAACATCTAGCAAAGTAAAGCTTTGCAACAATATTTACAATGTGTATGTCTGGTTTGCATTCACCCAATCCATTTCAAGCAATTTACACCTAATTGTCAGAAACTGCAGATGTTCCATTCTCTTCCTGCAACTCTTATCTAGGCTCTAGACAAGCTGGCACCATTCTGCAGCTTGTCCCATTCCTGCAGAAGGCACATTTAAACTGACCAAATGGCCTAGCAGCCCAGAAACCTTTACTCAATATTAGTATCCTGGCATCTCCAATTTGGCCAGAATTAACACTTATTGGTATGAACATTGAATTCTCCAACTTCAAGTAATAACCCCAAACTCTCGTCTCTTTGTCTTGCCACCCCACCCCAGTATACATACATTTCTCCACCCACTTCCACCCACTCCTCCTCTTCTCATCTGACACCCTTTTGATTGGGAGGACCATGGAAAGGTTGGAACAAATATTGAGAATATTGATGGACAGTTGCTTCAACTCAAAGAGTCCGATTGAGACTGAACAAATTGGCTGATCAATGGGAATTAAATGCTTCATTGAAACATATAATACTCTGTGGTTCAAAAAATAGTTAAACGATTTCTAGTTTTAATTAAATTGGAATGGGAGAAACAAACTTTCAAAGTACCATTACAAGTAGGGATCTTGGTGTTCAAAATCTTAAGGGAGACCACCCATGGTGTATCATGACCGGATAAGGTCAGTGAACTTACCAAAAGACATTTCGACATTGGAAAGGGTTCAAGATAAAGAGACTTACAAGTTGTAGATCACTCAGCTACTGGGGAAGCTGATGGTCTGTTCTTACCGCAGAGAGAAATAAAATGAAGCACGAGCAAAACCCGTTCCAAGATTGAAATTTTTTTTTAAAATCGCAGAAGGAATTTGATAGCATGTGTGTGAAGAGGAATCTTTTATAAAGTGTTTTTCACTTCCCTTGGATATTTCAGTTTGTCGGCCAACAAATTACTTTTGAACTTTAGTCACTTTCTTAGTGAAGCGCGGTAGCCAATTTTCAAAGAGCAATATTCCCCCGAACAGAAAATCGCAAATGGGCAATTAATTTGTTATGATTGTATAGACTTGGTGATGAATGTTGGCTAGAGCACCTTCACTGCTCTTCCTGCAATCATGCTGTGCTTTCTTTCACAGCCAACTAAGCAGATGGATGGGAGTCTCAGACTGAAGCATTATCCCATTGGCAGCACCTCTGATAATACCAAATTCCCCAACCAGTATATTGGAATTTTTCTAAATCACTTTAGAAGTCCAGACACAAGAGACCAGTAAATATTACCTTGAGGAAGGCAAGGTTTCAAAAGAAGTCAAATTGGTTCATTAATGTTATTTCAGGAAAGGAAACCTGCCATCCTCGGCATGCCACAACAAAATGGATGGCTTATAGCTGATCCTGAAGTGGCTTAGCAAGCCCCTCAGATCGGCAAAAAGGACTCAAGTTGGTAATAAATTCCACCCCTGCCTACAATGCATATATCACAACAATGATATATTTTTTTACAGTTTTCAAAAATGTTTTGCTGAGGGCCTTGTTGTAATTTAGAACTCACAATTTTACGGTTAACCTCTGAGAATGGAACTGACTGAGTCAATCTGAATGTCAGTGCAGACAGTGATATAGGGATATAGTGAAACCAAGTGGTTAGGCCATATAATCTAAGGATTATTTACTTAATAGTTATTATTTTATAGAATAGATTATTACTTGGAGGCCAAGTCAATAGATATTTTTAAGGCAGAGATGTATAGATTCTTGATTACTATGAGTGTCAGGGGTTATAGGGAGAAGGCAGGAGAATGGGGTTGAATGGCAGAGTTGACTAGATCGGTCGAATGGCCTAATTATGCTCTGGTCACATGAATTTAGCATAAAGAGTGCAAATTTAATCCAATTGTTTGAGAAGGGCAAGATTTGAATGATAATTCGATGTCAATGGAGGGTTGTGGACATTACATTTTTTTTTTTTTTTATAATAATCTTTTTATTAGAGGCAGGTACATATCATATTAAAAACATTTCATGTATATCATTCCTACATTACTAATATTATCAATTGATATTAACTCTGCTTCTAGTATTTTTTTTTAATATAGATAGAAAATAAGAAAGAGAAATAAAAAAATAAAAAAGTATAATAAAGAAGAATGGAATAATTTACTAAAAATACAACTTTGGAGATAAGTTCGTAAATTATAAAGTATAACTTTTCATCTGATCCTTAATTCGAGTTTCAGTCAGGATCACGTGCCGAGCCAGTCTGCCCCTTCAAGTAGTCAATAAATGGAGACCATATTCTGATAAAAAAAGTTCTTGTTTGTCCATTAAGACAAGTCTGATTCTTTCCAAATGTAAGGTCTCCGACATTTCCACAATCCACATTTTAATAGGACCTTTCCAAAATCTTAATATTAATTTTTTCCCAGTTATTATACTATAGTCGATAAAGTTTCTTTGGGTTGTTGTAAATGTTAGGCTTTGTTACATTACATTTCAACACTAGATCTGGTGTGGGGAGGCAGTGGGCTTTAATGTTCTTATACTCTCATACTTTCAATAATATGAATACAACGAGGAAATGTAATGGGGACTGGAATCACATAGACCAGACAATGAAGCAAACCAGTCCGATTAATCTACCAAGCACATCAGTGACCCAGTTGACATTTTATGACCCAGTGTCAGCTTTCATTAACTTTCTTCTAGCTGGGAAAGTGATACCATCAGATTTTCTCTTAATCGTAGTTTTTAGGAAAGGTTTGAGTCCTGAAATGTTAACTGTTTGTCTTTCTGCAAATGCTGCCTGACGTTCTGAGTGCTTCCAGCATTTTCTGTTTTAATTGCTGAGTTGATTATTAACTGAGCCCAGACTGCCTATGACTACCTGCTTTGGAAAACACACAGGCATAGTCAGGGAAGGATGATGGATGAGATGCAACAGGCTGAACTTGTTTTTCACAAATGTGGATGAATCACATTGAAATCAGGTGCATTTTTATTGCACAAACTCGGAGGAAATAATGCAGGACATTCTTGTAGGTTAAGTGACTAGCAGAAATTGTCGGCACTAGAGGCAGGGGGTGAGACAACCAGGGGAGGGTTGATGGTTCGCGGGAGACAGAATGAATGGAGAATGGAACTGATGGGGATGCTTTCAGAGCCAGCATCAACATGTGGGGACAGCTGGCCTCCTTTAATGTCGTAAGGAAATTAGAAATAATACATAATGAGAATAAACATGCACAAAGCCCTTGTGGCTATCCCAACCTGGGCCTTTACCACGCTGCTTGATCTTGCGCTGAGGTGGTCCACTGCTTCACAATTCACCTTTTGCCACAACAGGTCAAAAGCAGATGCTATCTCACCGATTCCCCGCTCTGCTTTAGTTTAGTTTAGTTTAAAAATACAGTGCAAAAACAGGCCCTTCGGCCCACTCAGGCCGCGCCGACCAATGATGTCCATGCACTAACACTATCCTACACACTAAGGACAATTTACAATTTTTATCAAAGCCAAATTAACCTACAAAACTGTACGTCCATGGAGTGTGGGAGGAAACCGGAGAACCCGGTCACAGGGAGAACCTACAAACTCCGTACAGACAGCACCCATAGTCAGGATCGAACTCGGGTCTCTGGTGCTGTAGAGCAGCAATTCTACCGCTGCTACGGACCATTGGATAACAGGAACATTAAGTTCAGGATGTTGGTCATCGACTACAGCTCAGCGCTCAACACAATCATCCCCTCCATACTCATCACCAATCTCCAACACCTGAGCCTCTGTACCTCCCTCTGCAGCTGATCCATGACTTCCTCGTCAACAGACGTCAACCTGTGCAGATCGGTAATAAAATCTCCTCCTCAGGCTGTCTTGGGAAAGCAGCCATACGTCAATGTTAGGGCAGGTCTACAAGGAGGGATCAGATTTATGAATAGAATTCCACACCTTAGGTGGAATGGTGGAGTGATTAAAATGCGGTGCGTGCAAGAGGTCAAGATTGGATACGCAGAAATATCTTAAAGACAACAGCTTCCTTTGTTAAATGTTGCCTTAAGGCCTGGCAAGGAAGGTAGATGAACCCAGGGCATGGATAGGAATATGGGAACGGTATATTGTAGCTATTACATAAGCGTGGTTGAGTGAGGGACAGGGCTGGCAGCTCAATGTTCTGGGGTACAAATACAACCAGAGGGATAGATATAGAGGTAGGAGAGTAGGAGATGTTGTGCTTTGGACCAGGAAGAACATCACGGCAGTATTTAGTGAGGATATTCCAGGGGGATCGTCAGATGAGTTTATATGGGTGGAACTGAGAAATAGGAAGGGGCTGATGACTTTGATGGGATTGTACTATAGACACCTCAAATTCCATTGGGAATTAGATGACCAAATATGTAAGGAGATCACAGATAGTTGCAGGAATGATAGGGTAGTCACATTGAGGGATTTTAATTTTCCAAATATCGACTGGTTCTGCCATTCTACTCAGGGCTTGGATGATGTGGGATTTGTTAACGCATGTTCAGGAACATTTTCCACAATCAATATGTAGATGTCTCTACCAGAGAAGGGACCAAACCTTGACCTCCTCTTAGGACAGAGAGCAGGGTCGATGACTGACGTGTCAGTGATTGAGGTGTAAATGAGGTAGCATTTTGGGACCATAATTCTATTAGTTTTTATATCGTTGAGGAAAAGGATAGGACTGGCCCTCGAGTTGAAGTCCTAAGTAGGGGCAGGGCATATTTCTATGGTATTAGGCAGGAACTTTCCAAAGTTGATTGGGGGAGGCTGTTTCCAGATAAAGAGACATCCGGCAAGTGGGAGGCTTTTAAACATGAGACAGCGACTATTCAGGACCGGCAGGTTCCTGTTAGTGTGAAGGTCAAGGATTGCAGGAGGAGAGAAGTCAAGTCAAGTCAAGTTTATTCATCACATACACATACGAGATGTGCAGAGAAATTAAAAGTGGCAATGCTCGCTGACTTTGTGCAAAAAAACAAATAAACAAACAAACTACAAACAGAATGGAACAGAATCACATAATCTTTTACATATTAAATATTGTGGGCGGAAGGAAAAAGGGAATAAAAAAGGGGAAAAAAAAAAACCCTGGATAACATGAGACATTGAGGCCCTGGTCAAGAAAAAAAAAAGGCGTGTTTTGGTTTTAGGCAGCTGGGATCAAGTGAATCCTTTGAGGAGGAGAGGGGAAATAGAAGGAAACTTAAAAGGGAGATCAGGAGGGCGAAAAGGGGGACATGAAGTAGGTGTGGCCATTAAGGAAAAGGAGAATCTACAGAGATTCTATTAGTACATCATGAGCAACCGAGAGAATAAGGCCCCATAACAATCAACAATGTGAAGCCAAGATGGCCGAAGAGTTCAATTAATATATCTTGTCTATATTACTGTGGAGAAAGAGATAGATGCTGGGAAACTCAGGAGAGTTAATAGTGATGTCTTACAGAAGAGGAGGCGCTGAAGGTCTTAAAAAGATAGTTAAATTTCCTGGACCTGATCAAGTGTATCCTAGGACATTGTAGGAAGCTAGGAAGGAGCTCCCGGCAGAAATATTTATATCATTGACAGCCATGGGTGAGAATGCCAGAGGACTGGTGGTTGGCTAATATTATTGTACCATCTGAGTATAGAAGCTGGGATGTAATGTTAAAATTGTACAAGGCATTGGTGAGACCAAATCTGGAGTATGGTGTACAATTTTGGTCGCCCAATTATAGGAAGGATGTCAACAAAATAGAGAGAGTACAGAGGAGATTTACTAGAATGTTGCCTGGGTTTCAACAACTAAGTTACAGAGATAGGTTGAATAAGTTAGGTCTTTATTCTCTGGAGCGCAGAAGGTTAAGGGGGGACTTGATAGAGGTCTTTAAAATGATGAGAGGGATAGAGTTGATGTGATCAAGCTTTTCCCTTTGAGAATAGGGAAGATTCAAACAAGAGGACATGACTTCAGAATTAAGGGACAGAAGTTTAGGGGTAACATGAGGGGGAACTTCTTTACTCAGAGAGTGGTAGCAGTGTGGAATGAGCTTCCAGTGGAAGTGGTGGCGGCAGGTTCGTTGGTATCATTTAAAAATAAATTGGATAGGCATATGGATGAGAAGGGAATGGAGGGTTATGGTATGAGTGCAGGCAGGTGGGACTAAGGGAAAAAAGTTGTTCGGCACAGACTTGTAGGGCCGAGATGGCCTGTTTCCGTGCTGTAATTGTTATATGGTTATATGGTTATCTCTCGGCTACAAGGAAAAGCCTGGGAACTACAGGTGGGTGAGGTGAGCAGGACATCCGTGGTGGGTAAGTTCTAGGAAGGGATTCTGAGATGCAGGGCATACATCCATTTATGATGGCAAGGACAGATTAGGGATAGTCAGCATGGCTGTGTGTGTGGGAAATCGTGGCTCACCAATTGAGTTTTTTTGAAGAGGTGACCAAAATGATTGATGAGGGTTGTGTGGTAGACCATGTCCACATGGGCTTTAGCAAGGGTTTTACCAGGTACTGCATGGTTGTCTGGTCTGGAAGGTTAGATCACTTGGGGTCCAAGGTGAACTGTATACACAATTGGCTCGAAAGTAGGAGACAGAGGGTGGTGGTAGAGGGTTGTTTTTCAAATTGGAAGCCAGTCACAAATTGTGTTCCACAGAGCTCACTGCTGGGTCTACGGCTGTTGATTATTTATATGAACAGTTTGGATGTCAATGTAGGTGGCATAGTTATTAAGTTTGCAAGTGACACTAAAATTGATGGTATAGATAGTGAAGAAGGTTATCCAAGATCTCAATTAGATCTTGACCAACTGGGGTAATGGTCTAAGGAATGCCAGATGGAGTATAATTTAGATAAATGTATTGCATTTGCCTAAAGGTGTTGCATTGTGCTATGATGAAGCAGGGCTGGACTTATGCAGTAAATACTAGGCACAAGAGAGTGTACAAGAGAGAGCCCATGAAAGTGGCGGAACAGGTGGTGAAGAAGGTATTTGGCATGCTTGCCTTCAAAGGTCTGGACATTGTTACAGGAGTTGGGGTGTCATATTATTGCTGGACAATATGTTATTAAGGCCACATTTGGAGTACCATTTACCACTGGATGCCCTGATATAGGAAAGGTATTATTAAACTGAAAAGGGTTTAAAAAAGATTTACAAAGATCAGATTCAGATTCAGATTCAATTTTAATTGTCATTGTCAGTGTACAGTACAGAGACAACGAAATGCATTTAGCATCTCCCTGGAAGAGCGACATAGCAAATGATTTGAATAAATAATAATAAGTGATAATAAGTGTCCGGGGGGTGGGGGGGTGATTGGCAGTCACCGAGGTACGTTGTTGAGTAGAGTGACAGCCGCCGGGAAGAAGCTGTTCCTGGACCTGCTGGTTCGGCAACGGAGAGACCTATAGCGCCTCCCGGATGGTAGGAGGGTAAACAGTCCATGGTTGGGGTGAGAGCAGTCCTTGGCGATGCTGAGCGCCCTCCGCAGACAACGCTTGCTTTGGACAGACTCAATGGAGGGGAGCGAGGAACCGGTGATGCGTTGGGCAATTTTCACCACCCTCTGCAATGCCTTCCGGTCGGAGACAGAGCAGTTGCCATACCATACTGTGATGCAGTTGGTAAGGATGCTCTCGATGGTGCAGCGGTAGAAGTTCACCAGGATCTGAGGAGACAGATGGACCTTCTTCAGTCTCCTTAGGAAGAAGAGACGCTGGTGAGCCTTCTTGATCAGAGTTGAGGTATTGTGGGTCCAAGAGAGGTCATCGGAGATGTTGACTCCCAGGAACCTGAAGCTAGAAACACGTTCCACCTCCGTCCCGTTAATGTGGATGGGGGTGTGCGTGCCGCCCCTGGACTTCCTGAAGTCTACAATGAGCTCCTTGGTCTTCTTGGAGTTAAGGGCCAGGTTGTTGTCAGCGCACCATGCTGCTAAGTGCTGGACCTCCTCCCTGTAGGCCGACTCATCGTTGTTGCTGATGAGGCCAATCACCGTTGTATCATCTGCATACTTGATGATGGTGTTAGTACCATGTACAGGTGTGCAGTCATAGGTGAAGAGGGAGTAGAGGAGGGTCTGAGTAGAAAGATGTTCCCAGGTCTGGAGGATTGAGTTATAAGGAATGGTTGAATATTGGGTCTTTTTTCCCCAGGAGTGTAGGAGGCTGAGGGGAGACCATATGGAGGTTTGTAAAATTATGAGTGTCATAGATAAGGTGACCAGCCACCATTTTATTACCCAGAGTCTAAAACTAGAGGGCATAGGTGAATAGGATGAGATTGAAAAGTGACCTGAGAGGCAAACCTTTTCCACAGAAGGTGGTGCATATATGATACAGGATGCCAGAGGAAGTGATACAGGCAGGTACAATTACGACATTTAAAAGACACCGAGGCAAGTACATATATAGGAAGAGTTTGGAGGGATACAACAAGCCAGATGCAGCCAAGTGGGACTAACACGGTTGGGCAACTTGGTCAGTATGGATGTGTTGGCCTGAAGGGGCCGTTTCCATGTTGTACAGCCCTCTAATTTCCACGAGAGGAAGAGTCAACAACTTGGGGATATAGCTTGAATAAAATAGGGCTATTGTTTAAAAACTGAGGTGCGTAGAAATTTCCCCTCTCAGAGTGTGGCACTTTCTCCTCTACACTCCAGCGCTTTGCGTCTATCTTCAGTATAAACCAGCATCTGTGGTTCCTTTCTACTCACTTTTGAAACCTCTCTCTAAAACTCACCACCTCCGTTATCCTTGAAGACCCTTTCTCTGACCAAACTTTTCGTAGAGTCTCCTAACATCTCCTTATTTGATCCAATGTCGATTTTTCTAACTAAAGCTCTGTGAAGTCCCTTGGTACTTTTTATTCCCAAGATAAGAGTTCCCCATAATGGGAACTCTACATAAACACCACTTTGTTGTTCCATATTGAATATCCTGGAATTCCCTGCCCAACTACACTCTGTGTGAACCTTCACAAGTGATGGATCAAGAAGATACCTCACCACCACTTTCTGAAGGGCAGTTAGGGATGAGCAATAAATACTGACTTCAGAACTCCCTGTGCATGAAACTACTGCATGGCAAATAGCAGCTAATTGGAGGGAGTGTTTTTGAAACCAGTGATAGAATCATAGCTGATTCATAATTGGATAATAATAATAATAATAATAATAAATTTTATTTAATGGGCGCCTTTCATACATCTCAAGGACACCTTACATAGTAATCGGAATAAAAACATATAATCGGAGTAAAACAAGTAATTAAAGACATCACAATGACACAAATTAAAAACAGAATTCAATCCAAAAACAGAAAATCAAAAACACAGTGTGAAGAGAGAGCAGCGGCAACCAAATCGTGCCAGCGTCCACTCTCTCTTCACGGCAGCCATCTTGGACACAGACCTACAAGACTACAGTTAGACAAATGTCATGACATTATCTAGGATAATGTCATGGGTCTACTGATGCAGCAGATTAAGATCTTAAAATCCACAACAAATGGTGTTTTTTTCATTCCTCTTCAAACGGACCTTACGCGGAAGATATGATTGCACTATTAGATCTTAGTCTAAGGTCAATTTGAATAGATCATTATAGCACATAGGAAAACCATTTAGTTAATTGTATCAGTGCAGTAGTTTAATTTAAATTCATTTTCAGGTATGGCCATCACTGGCAAGGCCAGTATTTATTATCCACCCCCTAAAGAAAGCAGCAATGTGGTACCTTCCTGAACCTTCACAAGTACAGAATATCCCACTGTGCAGTTGGGGAGGGAGTTTCAGGATTTAGAAGACCCAGCACCAACGAAGGCAGGTGATATACTTACAAGTCAGGGAGGGGGATTTTGCATGCTGTACATATTGATACAAATACATCGATAGATGCTCCTGAACACATCATCAGTGATGTAACCTGGGGTCATTGGGTGTTTCGGGTCTTTCAACATCAGACACCCTCACCCAGGCGACCCAGCCGTGGTTGATCAGACCACGACTTGTGTTCAGGTGGCATTCGCTCCTCCCCATGGATGTTCTCTCCTGATCCAGAGCCATCTCGAGGCCTTCTCCGCTGCCTCTGTGGTGTTCTTGATGGCCTTTCTCCCCTCCACTCCGTTTATGCCCAGTGCACTCAAGGCTTTGTAGAGCGATTGCCCTGCAAAACCTCTGCAGCCAACCTCGATGGGCATACACCTTGCCTTCCAGCCCTGCTTGTGGCAGTCTATGACCAGCTCATCATACTTGGCCATCTTCCTTTCGTGGGCCTCCTCCAGACGGTCCTCCCACGGCACAGTCAGTTCCAACAAGACGATGTTTTTGTTCGCCTCTGAGACCAGTAGGATATCTGGCCTCAGGGTGGTCGTGGCAATGTGCTGTGGGAACTTCAGCTGTTTCACCAGGTCTACGGAAAGCTGCCAGTCCTGCGCAGTCGCCAGGATTCCTGACGGATTCCTGTCTGCTGTGGTTTTTGGCAGCTGCACTCCGGCCTTCACGAAGGTGATCATCTAGGTGCAGTATAGCACAGGAACAGGTCCTTCGGCCCACAATGTTCACGCCGGACATGATGCCAAGTTTAACAAATCTCTTCTGCTTGCCCGTGATCGATATCCCTCCATTCCCTGCACTCCATGTGCCTATCCAAAAGCCTCTTAGGTACCACTATCGGATCTGCTTCCACCACCATCCCTGGCAGCACGTTCGAGGCACCCACCACCTCTGTGTAAAAACACGTCCTCCTTTAAACCTTGCCCCTTTCACTTTAAAGCGATGTCTTCCAATCTTTGACATTTCCATCCATTTCCTCTCATAATTTTATATACTCTATCATGTCTCCTATCAACCTCTCCTTATAGCTAATACCTTCTATTCCAGACAGCATCCTGGTAAACCCCTTCTACCTCCACATCCCTCCTGTGACCAGAACTGCACACGATCCTCTGAATGCAGCTTAACCAAAGTCTTATAAGGCAACATAATTTCCTAACTCTTATACTCAATGCCCCGACCGAGGACGGCAAGCATACCAAACGCCTGGAGAAGGGTTCCGACCCAAAATGTCACCTATTCCTTTTCTCCAGAGATGCTGCCTGACCTGCTGAGGTACTCTAGCATAGAAACATAGAAAATAGGTGCAGGAGTAGGCCATTCGGCCCTTCGAGCCGGCACCGCCATTCAATATGAACATGGCTGATCATCCAACTCAGTATCCTGTACCTGCCTTCTCTACATACCCCCTGATCCCTTTAGCCACAAGGGCCACATCTAACTCCCTCTTAAATATAGCCAATGAACTTGCCTCAACTACATTCTGTGGCAGAGAATTCCAGAGATTCACCACTCTCTGTGTGAAAAATGTTTTTCTCATCTCAGTCCTAAAAGATTTCCCCTTTATCCTTAAACTGTGACCCCTTGTTCTGGACTTCCCCAACATCGGGAACAATCTTCCTGCATCTAGCCTGTCCAACCCCTTAAGAATTTTGTAAGTTTCTATAAGATCCCCCCTCAATCTTCTAAATTCTAGCGAGTACAAGCCGAGTCTATCCAGTCTTTCTTCATATGAAAGTCCTGACATCCCAGGAACCAGTCTGGTGAACCATTTTGTGTCTATCTTCGGTATAAACTAGCATCTGTAGTTCCATTCCTACCAAACATCTTCCTTACCAGTCTATCTGCTTGTGTGGCCACTCTCTGGGAGCTGTGGACGTGGACCCCACGATCCCTCTGTACATCAATTCTGTTAGGAGTCTTGCCATGAACTGTACACTTTCCTCTTACATTGCACCTCCCAAAGTGCGCCCGTCACTCTTGCTGGAACACCGTAGTGATCCTGTGCACCTGCTGCTTTATCCTTCTTTGTGATAAGAGTTTGGGAGTTGGTGTCGGAGTAGCCCAGATGACTAGCTGCACCATATCTTGCAGTTGGTACACACTGTAGCTACCATGTGCAGGTTGTGGTGTGTGTGGATATTTGGGATAGTGGAGGGTTCTTTGTCCTGGATGATGGATCAAGCTGCTGCCTGCTAGTAATGCTAAATAATTTGTCATATCCTCCTGGCCAACAGATTTCTCCTTTCCAAACATATATATTTTTGCATGTTACAATTGAATCTGTTCCATTCTACTTGAACAAACAGGAAATGACTTGTGTCCACACTGCACCATCTGTTTTCTTACAGCTATCATCCTTATGGAATGTCTGAGACTGCCCCTTTAAGATGAATTGTCAGAGATGATGATTCTTTAAGAATTCCGTCTCAAACCTTGAGTCTGTGTTATAAGTCAGGTTCTGTTTATTTAAGGGCTTTTAGGTTGAATCAATATCCACAGGAGATGCTGCCTCACCCGCTGAGTTTCTCCAGCATTTTTGTCTACCTTCCACAGGAGACTAGATTGGACACAGGAAGGAAGATGTTATTATCATTAACTCTGGCAGGATTTGAGCCCAGATCCACGGCATGTGGGATTCAATGCAAGACCATCACGGTTCCAGCCCCCACATGGCCTTTTATAACCTGATAGAACCGTGTCTCAGCGAACATCCAGTTACGCACATCAGTTGCATGCTTTTATCCAACCCCATGCACCCAGTTGTACCTCTTGGGAAAGTGAATTTACTTTATAAGTGTCCAGCTCAGTGTCAATCAAAGACAGGCCAAAGAAAACTAGTTTAAAGAGGCACCCACCGACTGTTGAGGAGGGAAGCGTTTCAATAAATTGTCGTGCGGCATGCGCTATAAATCAAGGCTTAAGTATATACATTCAGGCTGTACTTTGAACAAAAGTTAAATGCAGATTAAAATCTTGCAAAGCATGAAAGTTAAACTTTGTGGCCTGTTTTAACTTGAGGTTACAAGTGGCCATGATCTTAGTAAATGGCTGTGCACAATTAAAGGGGCCGAGTGGCCTTCTTCTAGTCCCCAACACTTTTGCTTAGATGCAACCCAAGAGGCCTAATTTGAGGAAGGACATCCTTGTGATTGAGGCAGTGCAGCGTAGGTTTACAAGATTGATCCCTGGGATGGCGGGACTGTCATATGAGGAAAGATTGAAAAGACTAGGTTTGTATTCACTGGAGTTTAGAAGGATGAGGGGGTGATCTTCTAGAAACATATAAAATTATAAAAGGACTGGACAAGCTAGATGCAGGAAAAATGTTCCCAATGTTGGGCAAGTCCAGAACCAGGGGCCACAGTCTTAGAATAAAGGGGAGGTCATTTAAGACTGAGGTGAGAAAAAAATTTTTCACCCAGAGCGTTGTGAATTTATGGAATTCCCTGCCACAGAGGGCAGTGGAGGCCAAATCACTGGATGGATTTAAGAGAGAGTTATATAGAGCTCTAGGGGCTAGTGGAGTCAAGGGATATGGGGAGAAGGCAGGCACGGGTTATTGATAGGGGATGATCAGCCATGATCACTATGAATGGCGGTGCTGGCTCGAAGGGCTGAATGGCCTCCTCCTGCACCTATTTTCTATGTTTCTATGTAACCGGAGGCAAGGATAAAAGAGATCGAGTCCCAACGTGACATATCCACTGGTCAAACCCAGTGCCAGGCTGTGAGGGTTGAATTTTAGCACCTGATATTGCCATTGCTCAGAGCTGGGAGGGGTGGGGGGAGGGGATGGCAGGATGGATGTGATTTCAGGGCTGGGAACAGGAAAGGAAATGGTCCCGGGAAAGATGCGAGAGTCAGGAGGGCCAGCTGTGCCAATCACCTCTGGAAGGTCGAGAGATCGAGCTAATTCTTGGGTGCAAATATACAATGAACAGCTCCTTACCCAGACTTCTTCAGATGTGGTCAAAGTGTGTCCATGATCCGCTAGTCAAATGCAACACTGCCCACGTTGCACCAAGGTGTGTGGATCGCGGATTGGCCTCTACAGACATCTGCAGACCCACAAGTGGACGACCCTCTGGAGAGGAGAGGACAGTCATAGTCGTTTCGATGATGAGTCTAATAGTTAAAACGTGTGGCAAAGACACATAGCATCAGTGTTCATAAGATCCCAACTACATCTGATGTTCCAAAAACTGAAATCCTCAGAATTGCAGTTTGACTAGACATTATAACCTCTGATTAATCCCATCATATCCTCCAGTAAACAGAGTTGCCTCTCAGAGGACCCTCTCACTGCCATCAATTTGGAATGTTTTTGATTTCCTTGCCACTGGGACCAATGGCTGGAAATTGAAGGGTGTAGTGAGGTGGGCATGCTGATATCTGCTTCATGCTGCTGGACTCTAACATTTTGAGGGATAAACCTGAAAGAGATCAACAAAGTGGGGTGGGGTGGCATGCAACGGCTGACTTTGACTAGTTAGGACCAATGGTCTTTTCTGTGTTGTCCACAACTGTAACTTTCACCCTTGTCTATTTAGGGAGAACTTTGCCATTTGGAATGTCCTCCTGTTAAGTCCTTTAATGAACACAAAAGATAAAACCCACTACAGAAAGTATTCAGACCCCTTCACTTTTTCCACATTTTGTTACGTTACAGCCTTATTCTAAAATGGATTAAATTCTTTTTTTTCATCATCAATCTACACACAATACCCCATAATAAAAAAGCGAAAACAGGTGTTTAGAATTTTTTGCAAAGTAATTAAAAAGAAATAACTGTAATATCACATTTACATAAGTATTCAGACCCTTTACTCAGTACTTTGTTGAGGCACCTTTGGCAGCGATTACAGCCTCAAGTCTTCTTGGGTATGACGCTACAAGCTTGGCACACCTGTATTTGGGTAATTTCTCCCATTCTTCTCTGCAGATCCTCTCAAGCTCTGTCAGGTTGGATGGGGAGCGTCGATGCACAGCCATTTTCAGGTCCCTCCAGAGATGTTCGATCGGGTTCAAGTCCGGTCACTGGCTGGGCCACTCAAGGACATTCACAGACTTGTCACAAAGCCACTCCTGTGTTGTCTTGGCTGTGTGCTTAGGGTTGTTGTCCTGTTGGAAGGTGAACCTCCGCACCAGTCTGAGGTCCAGAACGCTCTGGAGCAGGTTTTCATCAAGGATCTCTCTGTACTTTGCTCCGTTCATCTTTCCCTCGATCCTGACTAGTCTCCAAGTTCCTGCCGCTGAACAACATCCCCATAGCATGATGCTGCCACCACCATGCTTCACTGTAGGTATGGTATTGGCCAGGTGATGAGTGGTGCCTGGTTTCCTCCAGACGTGACGCTTGGCATTCAGGCCAAAGAGTTCAATCTTGGTTTCAGCAGACCAGAGAATCTTGTTTCTCATGCCTTTTGGCAAACTTCAAGCGAGCTGTCATGTGCCTTTTACTGAGGAGTGGCTTCCGTCTGGCCACTAAACCAGAAAGGCCTGATTGGTGGAGTGCTGCAGATATAGTTGTCCTTTGGAAGGTTCTCCCATCTCCACACTCTGGAGCTCTGTCAGAGTGCCCATCAGATTCTTGGTCCCTCCCTGACCACGGCCCTTCTCCCCCAATTGCTCAGTTTGGCCGATCAGCCGGCTCAATGAAGAGTCCATTTGAAGGTTCCATTTGAAGTTCTTCCATTTAAGAATGACGGAGGCCACTGTGCTCTTCGGGACCTGCAATGCTGCAGAAATTGTTTTATACCATTCCCCAGATCTGTGTCTCAACAAAATCCTCTCTCGGAGGTCTACGGATAATTCCTTCATCTTCATGGCTTGGTTTTTACTCTGACATGCACTGTCAACTGTGGGACCTTATATAGACAAGTGTGTGCCTTTCTAAATCGCGTCCAATCAATTTAATTTACCACTGGTGGACTCCAATCAAGTTGTAGAAACATCTCAAGGATAATCAATGGAAACGGGATGAACCTAAGCTCAATTTTGAGTGTCATAGCAAAGGGTCTGAATACTTATGTAAATATGATATTTTGGTTATTTAATTATTTAATTACGTTGCAAAAAAAATTCTAAACACCTGTTTTTGCTTCTTCTTTCTGGAGTATTGTGTGTAGATTGATGATAAAAAAAAAAGAATTTAATCCAATTTAAAATAAGGCTGTAACGTAACAATTTGTGGAAAAAGTGAAGGGGTCTGAATATTTTCGGAGTGCACTGTGCATTGAGCAGTTTACAATGAATGAGGTACTTTTGAACCATAACCAATTCTGACTAGAGGCAAAAACAGGGAGGTCTATGTGAGATGATCTATTTTAGTAATGGTGATTGAGAGAAACATATTGGCCCAGAATGTCAGTGAATAGTGACAGGGACAAGCCGCATCTCTGGAGAGAAGGAATGGGTGACGTTTCGGGTCGAGACACACACTCCTTCAGATACAATCTTGCTCTTTTGGGAATATGCGTCTGTGAATATTCCATGAAACAGTAGTGTGATCCTCTGGAATGTGACTTCAGTAAAAAAAAAGCTTTGGAAGAAAACGACAAGGAATATCTTGCATTTACATAGCACCTTCCTTGACCTCAGGACACCGTCAAATAGCCTTCACCAAGTGCAGCTAGGGTTGCCAACTTTCTCACTCCCAAATAAGGGACAAAAGGTCAAAATAAGGGACAAATTTTGACGGCAATTCGTTGACCAACTCGGCCGTGGCTGGGTGAATGATGAGTTGGCCCGGGTGTGGCTGGGTGAATGATGAGTTGGCCCGGGTGTGGCTGGGTGAATCAGTTGGTGGGCCAGCTGAGGAGTTTTGGCCCTTCACCCCATCCAACTCATGAACCAATGATCGGCCATGAGAAGGAGAGGTGGTGATGTCGGCGGTAAGCGAAGGTCGGACAGCTGGCCGGGCTGGTGACCGACGGTGCCCCACGGGTGAGGCGCTGTTGCTGCTGCACTCCATGGGCTGCACTACGTCGGGACGGGTGAGGTGGGGCCATACGCGGCGCTCTGACCCGACAGTCCCCTCGACCCGAGTAGTAAACATAGAAACATAGAAAATAGGTGCAGGAGTAGGCCATTCGGCCCTTCGAGCCTGCACCGCCATTCAATATGATCATGGCTGATCATCCAACTCAGTATCCCATACCTGCCTTGTCTCCATACCCTCTAATCCCTTTAGCCACAAGGGCCACATCTAACTCCCTCTTAAATATAGCCAATGAACTGGCCTCAACTACCTTCTGTAGCAGAGAATTCCACAGATTCACCACTCTCTGTGTAAAAAATGTTTTCTCATCTCGGTCCTAAAAGACTTCCCTCTTATCCTTAAACTGTGACCCCTTGTTCTGGACTTCCCCAACATCGGGAATAATCTTCCTGCATCTAGCCTGTCCAACCCCGTAAGAATTTTGTACGTTTCTATAAGATCCCCCCTCAATCTCCTAAATTCTAGCGAGTACAAGCCGGGTCTATCCAGTCTTTCTTCATATGAAAGTGCTGCCATCCCAGGAATCAGTCTGGTGAACCTTCTCTGTACTCCCTCTATGGCAAGAATGTCTTTCCTCAGATTAGGACACCAAAACTGTACGCAATACTCCAGGTGTGGTCTCACCAAGACCCTGTACAACTGCAGTAGAACCTCCCTGCTCTTATACTCAAATCCTTTTGCTATGAATGCTAACATATAATTTGCTTTCGTCACTGCCTGCTGCACCTGCATGCCTACTTTCAATGACTGGTGTACCATGACACCCAGGTCTCGTTGCATCTCCCCTTTTCCTAATCGGCCACCATTCAGATAATAGTCTACTTTCCTGTTTTTGCCACCAAAGTGGATAACCTCACATTTATCCACATTGTACTGCATCTGCCATGCATTTGCCCACTCACCCAACCAATCCAAATCACCTTGCAGCCTCCTAGCATCCTCCTCACAGCTAACACTGCCCCCCAGCTTCGTGTCATCCGCAAACTTGGAGATGTTGCATTCAATTCCCTCATCCAGATCATTAATATATATTGTAAATAGCTGGGGTCCCAGCACTGAGCCTTGCGGTACCCCACTAGTCACTGCCTGCCATTCTGAAATGGACCCGTTAACTTTTGTCCAGATATAACACATCCACTGGTTCCCCCTTATCCACTCTACTAGTTACATCCTAGTTACATACTAGTAGCAGTCAAATACGGGACAAGGGCAGTCCCGTATGGGACAAATCAATGTAGCCCGATATACGGGGTGTCCCGGCTAATACGGGACAGTTGCCAATCCTAAGTACAACTTCTATTAAAATGTGGATAATTTATGCATATCCAATGTGATCCCTCCAGTAAATCAGTTACCAGAAACTTGGCCTGAGGGGTAAAATCCTCAGCTCTTCTTTGAAATAGTGTTGTGGAAACCTTAACATCCAAATGAAGGGAACAATGAACCAACAGAACTAAAATTAACAGTGACACTCAATTTATTTAGTCACACTTTATAAATTTCCAAGCCCCATGGCAGAGGTCTATCAGTTTGTAACTCAGTGCTAAATCCGTCAGGTCACTGTGGTGTGTATAGATTCCTGTTTTGTGGCATCACATTACTCATTCAGACCAAGAGGGAAATACATTTTTCCAAAAAGATAGTCTATTCATGAAATATCAGTATACAATACAGGACAGCGTGCTGCCTTCATTCACTGTACCTATCATATGTCGGTACATCGGCTATAATATTTACATTATGCATCCATTTTTCATTTCAAAACGTTCAATCACAGCCATCAGGATATTAAACCTGGCTCGGACAAAACTATGATTATTGGTGGCCCAAATCTGCTATTTGCACTTTATCAGTTTATTTATTCATGTGTGTATATATTTATATTGTGGTATATGGACACACTGATCTGTTTTGTAGTAAATGCCTACTATGTTCTGTGTGCTGAAGCAAAGCAAGAATTTCATTGTCCTATCAGGGACACATGACAATAAACTCACTTGAACTTGAACTTGAACTTGAACTTGAATCAGCAATGGGTTTGAGAGGCTGTTTCACTGGATCTTGCCCCTCAGTGGCCACTGGCTGCCTGGCCCTTCCGTATCGGGCCTTTGTGATTTAGTTTAGTTTAGTTTAGTTAAGTTCAGTTACAGCATGGAAACAGGCCCTTCGGCCCACCGAATCCGCACCGACCAGCACACCAACACTATCGTACACATGCACTAGGGACAATTTACAATTTTACCAAAGTCAATTAACCTACAAACCGGTGTGTCTTTGGAGTGTGGGAGGAAACCGGAGGACCCAGAGAAAACCCTTGCAGGTCAAGGGGAGAATATACAAACTCCATTCAGACAGCACAGACTGTGGTCAGGATCGAACCAGGGTCTCTGGCACTGTAAGGCAGCAACTCCACCGCTGTGCCACTGTGCCACCCCGGTGGCTGTGCTGTGCTCCAGTGAATTCCTCAGCACATATTCCTACACCCTGGAATGTGCCAGCTGGCAACATTCCCTTCCGGACATCTCCCTGCACTAGAAGACCAACAGGTTTCAGGTAGACCTAAGTTTGTCTCTCACTGAATCAAGGATCTACCAGCAACAATTGATACTTGCCTTGGTGCGTGTGTTTCTAGATACAGGCCATGGAGCACGTCCTTGTGGCACAGCTGCATGGAATGAACCTTGACAAAGATCACTGGCTTTCTTTCAACAGTTTAAAGGTCTCTTTATTATCACGTGTACAGAGATACAGTGAAATGCATGTGTTGTTTGCTGGCCAGTCAAATCACACTATAAGTGTAAGGAAGGAACTGCAGATGCTGATTTACACCGAAGATAGACACAATGTGCTGGAGTAACGCAGTGGTTCAGGCAGCATCTCTGGAAAAAAGGATGGGTGACGTTTCGGGTCAGAACCCTTCTTCAAACTGAAAGTGGGGGTGGAGTGAGGAGGGGAATGGGAAGATGGAAAAGGCCAGAACAAACCAGGGCCGGCCACAGATGAGCAGGTCAGGGTGCTGCCCATAATGGCCCATTGTTGGCTGGGGAAGAGGTGATAATGAAGGGACACAGGATGCGAACAGTGCAACTAGTGGGATGGCTAGAGTGGGGGTGGGGGGAGAGAAGAGAGGGAATGCAGGGGTTACTTGAAATTAGAGAAAATGTTTTTGCCAGCTTTCATGTCAGCGGTATGAACCATGATTTCTTTCATTTGTTATATTTCTCACTTTAAGCCAGACATCCTCTGGCAAATATATGTACCATCCAGAAGGAGAAGCCACCCTGAAGGCAGTGTGTTGTGCCACTGAAATATCAGCTGTGCATGAAGGATCTAACAAGGAGGGCCTGTCTCATCACTGGCCAGTTAAGGTCTTGATGGGCGTTTGAGACTTCTGATAACAAAGTTTTATTGCCAATGATTTTGACGACCTGCTTGGAAAACCATCCAACATGATCCGCCATCTCCATTTCATCTGCAGTCCGGGTAGAGCTGCTGCCAGAAACCCGGGTCCAATCCTGACCTCGGGTGCTGTCTGTGTAGAGTTTGCAACTTCTCCCTGTGATCACGTGGGTTTCCTCCAGGTGCTCTGGTTTCCTCCCCCCTTCCCAAAGACGTGCGGGTGTCCGGGTTAATTGGCCTCTGTAAAATGGCCCCCTAGTGTGACGGGGCTGGGGGACAAAGTGGGATAACATAGAGAGGCACTAAATGCTGCAGTAACTCAGCAGGTCAGGCAGCATTCCTGGAGAACGTGGCTAGGTGACGTTTCAGATCAGGACACTTCTTCAAACTCTAGATACATAGAACATGTGAATTGGTGGTTGATGGTCAGGGTGGACTTGGTGGGCTGAAGCTTGTGATTCCACGCAGTATCTCTGAATTAAACTAATGACATTCTGTGCCTGATGGACATGGTCAAAGGTGTTTATCCTGCACAGATGTTCCTACAAGAGACAGCTGGTGGGGGACAGTCCAACCCAATGGACCGAAGCCAAGAACATCCTTGGAAGGTTGTCAGACATGGTTATTAAGTCTGAAGAAGGGTTTCGGCCCGAAACGTCGCCTATTTCCTTCGCTCCATAGATGCTGCTGCACCCGCTGAGTTTCCCCAGCAATTTTGTGTACCTTCGATATTCCAGCATCTGCAGTTCCCTTTTGAACACATGGTTATTAAGCCGTCGCTTCTGGAGTTTTACTTGTGTCCAAAGAATATGGAGATCTGCTCAGCTTATCCAGAGCCTAGAGTCACCTGCCTGCTGCTGTTTGCAACCATCGAGGTCAGGAAGTTTTGGGTACAGGTGGATTTGTCAGTCTTTTATAGATTCAGTTGTGAGGATCTTGCTGAACCTAGCGAGACCTCTTCACTCAGGGGTGATCACAAAGCATCCTCTGTGAACCTTCTGGAAGAATAGTTGCATGCTTATCTCATCCTGCTTCACAGAGCTGATTCTGGATAAGATGACAGACACAAAATGCTGGAGTAACTCAGCGGGTCAGACAGCATCCCAGGAGAAAAGGAATAGGTGACGTTTCGGATTGAGACCTTTCTTCAGACCGGAGACTTCAGAGTCTCCGCATCTGCAGAACCAGCATCTGCAGTTCTTTTCTACACATTTCATCTGGATCAGATGATACTGGGAGGCTCTGAGACCAAATGAGAGGCTTTCCCGTTCCTTGCTTCTTGGAGTTCCTCTTCCACATCCACCCTCTTCGACTGCAGCAGCAGCAGCAAATCCTGCAGGCTTTTTTGCAGTTGCCTCATTTCTCTCGAGCCCATTTAAACTTTCCAAACACCTTTGAGGATGAAGAGCTCTTGATGTTCACCTTGGTCTCTGCTCCAATCTGTGAAATCTGGTTCAGTTCCACAATAGATTTTTGGGGTCAGCAGTTTCACCCTCAGCTTCCAATCTCCCCGGCCGATATCATCAGGCCGATCTCTGAATTTACCCCATTGTATCCATTGCACTCTAATGATGTTACACTATATTGTGCACTTTGGTATTTTTCTCTTTCTCTACGATTTGACTGGGTAGTGAGCAGAGTTTTTCCGCTGTTTTTTGGCACACATGATCATAAAGGGCCTGTCCAACGAGCATGCGACTGCATGCGGCAAGCGTGACCTAACGTGGTCGCTTGAACCGTACGGCCTCGCGGGGCCGGTCCCACTTCGATCGCCAGAGCCGTATGGAGTTGTGCGGAGCTGGTCCCGACATAGCGCGGGGCTCCGAAAAACTGACACTGTCCAAATATTCCCGCGCAGCAACGGCCAGCCGGCCCGCAGCCGCATTGACGCCGTACGCAGCGCCTCGACGGGCGTATGCACTGTTTCGACGCCATACACACCGTCTCGATGCCGTACGCAGCGTCTTGACGGCGTACGCCTAGCGCGAACTTCCCGTGGACTTCGCTCAAACGTCAACTCGTACGGGATCACTCGACCTCTGTGCAGCCCCCACTTCTGGTTTGGTCGCGCTTGCCGCATGCAGTCGCATGCTCGTGGGACAGGCCCTTAATACACCAGTACCAATACTGTGCACAGCTTGGCACTTTTCACCGCCTCAGTCGCATTTCAGCACAGATCGATCAGACGGGATATTGGCTGCACAGTTGCGTGACCACCTCTCTGGCTGCAGCGACGGTGATGCTGTCTACCTGCTGCAGGATCCCCTGGCCGGAACTGACCCGTGGCCCTTGGGGTCACCATTGTGACGACTGTCAGAAGTTGCTGAGGTAGTAAGCCACACTTCTGGAAACAGTGGTGGCCTTGACCATGGCTGTGTATCTCAAGGTCCGAGGATCACGTGTGATTTTAACATGGTGCACATTAATAGATGTGACCTTTAAATCCATTGTATTGTGAATAAACAGTCTCAAGTCTCCTCAGTCAGTAACTCTGTTCCAGCATGCCCAGAGTGCATGGAAACTGTTACACTCGTGCTGAGCTGAGGTACGTTGTGGGTAGTGGTTTATTATTGTCACATGTACCGAAATACAGTCAAAATGTTTGCATGCTATCCAGTCAAATCATACAATGCAGGAGTACAATCGAGCCAAATACTGTGCAAGTGAAAAGAGAAAAATACAATGGCGTTAAGTGCGGCACAGTGGCGCAGCAGTAGGGTTGCTGCCATACGACGTCAGAGACCTGGGTTTGATCCATGACTGCAGGTTCTGTCTGTGCAGAGTATGTACGTTCTCCCTGTAACCGCGTGGGTTTTCTCCGGATGCTGAGGTTTCTCCCCCACAATCCAAAGAGGTGCTGGTTTGTAGATTAATTGGCTTCTGTAAATTGACCCTAGTGTGTAGAGGTGACAGTGGCAGTGTGTACAGATATTCAATGGTTGGAGTGGACTCTAGAGTACACTAGCGTGCAGAATATAATGTTACAGCTTTATAGTTTTACAGTTACATTGAAAGCACAGATTTAAAAAAGTGCAAGGGCTGTAATGAGGTAGGTTGGGAGATTGGGACTACACCCTAGCATAAGGGGGGGGGTGGACCATTTAAGAAGTGATTCTTGAATCTGGTGGCAATGATCAATCCCTGGGATAAGGGTGGTAAAGCCACTGCCTTGAGGCTGGTGGTGTTGTCCAGGAGAGAGGTTGGTTCTCAATCAGTGTTGACTCCTCAATCTGTTGTTACAAGTCGCTGCTTCCAGTGTCCCAGAGCTTGGTTGCGTTCGGCTATATATCACTACCGAATTCCACGCACTGTGATGCACTCAGCGTCGCATTGCCGTTCAATGCCCGGAGCTGAGGTAAAACTGGCTCCATTTATTTTATGCCACCACTTCTTTCGCCTGCAGACCTGATTTCCTTGTGTTGTTTCATCCACTGATAAAGGGCAGCTGCCGGTGTCTGACGGTGACATCTATTGCTTTTTGTTGCGTGTTTTGGAGATCTCGGCAGCCATTTTGTTCTTTGGGGGTTCTTCCTCTTCATCAGTTGCCAGCCTTGTTCACCGACTCAGTGCTCTGCTTTCCTCCCGCGTCTCAAAGAAGTGAGAGTTGAAGACTTAGCCACCGGTTGTAAATTGCTCCTCATGCAGATGGGCTGTGGAATCTGCAGGGCTTTGATAGGAATGTGGGAAGCAGAGGGAAGTATAGGAATAAAGCAATAGGGACGGTGTGATTGCTCCATGAGCTGGAATGGAACTCAATGGGCCAAATGGCCACCTTCTCTATCATATGGAAATATCGAGTCTCGGCAGGAAGACAGAAACGAGACACAAGGAACTGCAGATGCTGGAATCTTCAGCAAAACATGAACTGCTGGAGGAATTCAATGGGCCAGACAGCATCTGGGGAGGGAATGGACAGACAACATTTCAGGTTGGGATCCTACTTCAAACAGGAAACCTGTGTTCCTTGATGGAGGGCCTGTTGTCAGTTCCCTCTCTTACTGTCTGTGCGTAGCTTAAGGAAGGTGTGAGGCAGGATCTATGTGATGGCCTGTCTTCTAACGTAAGCTGCAGCACTAGGCATGTTTCTTTCAAAGTTTTGTTTATTGCAAGAATATACAGTACCTATTGATAATTTACACAGGGAATACAATCGATGAACGTCTTCCTTTAGTACCATCAATTCAATGCATTTTATTGGAATCTTTCACTGCCACTTCCTTAACTAACTGTGGAGTGTTTGAGGTGCTGTTACACGGGGCACAGCCCCTCTGTGTGTAGTGGCAGCTGGACCATAGACTTTGTTTTTTCCCCCCATAGAGCCTTTGCAGAGGCTACACATACTCCTGCAGCCTGGAATATGGCAGCTTTCACTTGCAAACATCTCCTTACAGAGGAAGGCCAAAGTACATCTTTCACTGAGGTGATGATCTTCCTTCAGCAGCTGATGATTGTCTCAATGTGCATCCCTGGGAACAACACGCATAGCGAAATGTCCCCTCTTACACAGCTGTCTGGGGTGAAACATTGACAAGGACCCATACATCTTTTTCCGAACCTTCTTGGCTGCAATGCTGAGGACACACTGAGGACATAAACTGATCGCTGCCTCATTCTTTTTTTGCTTTTGGATGGGATCTGTCTGTTCTAAATGCATTTTCTACAGTCCCACCTTAATTAGATTACATGAACTCCAGAGAATTCTTTGTGTCCTGCAATGGTTGTGAAAAGCATATTGTTCTTTCATGAAGCGTGGAGATTGCAAAAACACATTCATAAGCTACTGATTCTTTTTTAATCAAGAGAGAGTGCCTTCTGTGACTAAATGGATTTCAAATCTATAGAGGTTAATGACAGAGGTGAGGACAGGAAACTAGTACACACTGGGCTCCTTTGATTTTCATTTTGAGTTCTGACTAGATGTCCAAGTTCCTGTAAGTTCATTTGGTTTCTGATTAATGTACGGCCGTTTGGGACTGATTCTGCTGTGAAACCACACTATTTCTTGGAGTATTTTGTTTCTGTTCATTTCAGCTATTAACAGCAGCTGAGTGGGTGCTACCTTGCTGTTGTTTCTAAGGACATAAAGTAAAGGTAATAATGCTGCTGCAAAAAAGGTTTTTAGAAAATATCTGACAAGTTATTTGTACTGAGATGTCTAAGTGAATGATTTAAAAAAAAAAATAATTCTATCTTTCAAAACAAATTTATTTTCCGTTTGTATTGGATGCGAGAGATAACTTGGTACTCAACAGATAATATAGAAAAACAAAAGTTAAGTTCAATAGATAAAAAATGCTCAATAAAGTGCAAAATAAAACAAATCCCCAAGTCCCTGGTGCAACCAAGTCAGTTTGTAGTTCGGAGTTTAGTTGGAGTTTGTAGCGTTCAATTTGGTAGTGGTAGTTGGGAAGAGGCTGTTCGTGAACCTGGACGTTACAGTTTTCAGACTCCTATACCTTCTTCCCGATGGCAATAGTTAAATTGGTAGTGTGACCAGGGTGGTCTGAGTCCTTGATAATGTTGGCTTCCTTTTTCAGACAGCGCCTCCTATAGATCGTTGGTGGGGAGGTCAGTACCCGTGATGGACCAGGCAGTGTTCGCCACTTTTTGTAAGCTTCTTCATCCCTGGGAAGTTTGAGTTGTCGAAGTGGGACGGGATGCAACCCAGTCACTATGTTTATCAACCTCAGGTCAATAATCGCATCAAGTTACCAATCAATAACCTCATCAACTTCCCCACAGATTCTACCACTTCTGTACACGTGGGGCAATTTATGGTGGCCAATCAATCTACCAATCCACACCTCTTTGAGGAGTGTGAAGGGAATGATGAATTCCACACAGACAATACCTGAGGTCAGGATTGAACCCAAGTCGCTGGGGCTGTGGCTGGGACTCCACTTGCTGTGCCACTCTGCCACTCAGTCTCTCTCTTTCACTTAATTAGCTTTCCTTTAAGTGTGTTGATTCTCTTCATCTCAACCACTATATGTGGTAGCAGGTTCTACATTCTCACCACTCTTTTAGGCAAGAAGTTTGTCCCAAACTCTTTACTACATTTATTAATGACAACCTTATATTTACTTTCTAAATATTGGACTCTGTGTTAACACCTTCCCAATGTCTTATTGATTAAATTATTTCATGATTTGTAAGGCACTCTGAAGTCTCTTTTCTACAGTATAGATCTCAGCCTGCTCTGTACTTCATGTTAGTTACAGCCATTCTGTTCTGGTAATTCATTCCTTGCCCTACCTCATGTGCCTCTGTGCTCGATAGAAAAACAATTGGTTTGGTTTCTAAAGTGTCACCCTCGGACTCCATCTCAAGCCATGGGCAGTGAACTTGGAGAAACAAGGAACAAGAAATAAGGAACTGCAGATGCTGGTTAATACACAAAAGGACACAAAGTTCTGGAATAAGTCAGGCAAGTCAGGCAGCATCTCTGGAAAACATGGCTAGGTGATTTGGACTTTTGGATTTTAGAGATACAGCATGGAACCAGGCCCTTCAGGCCACGGAGTCCACATCCAAAACCAGCAATCACAGGCACTATCCTACACACTAGGGAAAATGTACTAATTTTTACCAAGGCCAATTAACCTACACATCTGTACCTTTTTGGAGTATGTGGGGAAACCGGAGCACCCGGAGAAAACCCACGCAGTCACAGAGAGAACATACAAACTCCATACAGACAGCATCCGTAGTCAGAATCAAACCCAGGTCTCTGGCGCTGTAAGGCAACAACTCTACCGCTGCACTATCGTGCCACCCCTAATGATGCTTTGAGTTTGGGGAGGGGGCGACGGAGGAGAAAGCTGGCGTGTGTTTCATACAATTTCTTCTCGGACTTGTCTCCGATCAACAGCATCTTGCGGTCGGTCAGCCTTGTTAAACTGCCTTGTTAAACTGCGTCGAGAAGGAAAGCCTTATACATCCAAAAAATGGTTCATTGTTTGCTCAGCGCAACAGAAAAAACAACAAAGGGAGAATTGGCAGGAGTTTCGGAGTGCCAGTTGCGGTTTCGCCCTCCGAAATGCAGGAACATTTAAGCAACAAGGTGCCAGTAATCAATCTTCTTGCCTCCAAATTGTCCGCCCCCTTCTTCCAAAATAAATCGAATCTTAGGTCTTACATCCCCCCCCCCCCCCCCCCCCCCCCCCCACCCAAACTCTGAAAGATCAAAGTACCCCACAGCTGGCGTTTGGCTCTTGAAATTGGTTTAGAATCAATCATAATTTTTGAATTTTTCTCCTGCTCCCCCAGTCTGAACGCTAGGCCCCAGCTCTGGCCAACATGTAGATGTATGAGAGGATCTGCCACCCTCATCTTTGCTGATACTTCACAATTTCCAGATCATTGAGCTTGACAATATCAGAGAGTAAAATACCTAATGCTTCATTCTCACTCGACAACTGTGATAGTTCCTTCTCAGTGAGTCCAAGCTTTAATTTGTCTCGGTGGTAAACACACTATCCTCTCAGTCAGGGGGATGTGGGTTCAACTTCCTGTATCAGAGACCTGGTGCATGGTTATCTAGGCTGATGGTCGCTCTGCAATGAAGATAGACACTAAAACGCTGGAGTAACTAACCGGGTCAGGCAGCATCTCTGGAGAAAAGGAATGGGTGACGTTTGGGGTCGAGAACCATCTTCGGACTGAGAGTCGGGGGAGAGGGAAACTGGAGGGTATGAAAAGGTCCAAAACAAATCACAGCCGGCACCAACGACTCAAGAAAAGTGGGAGCCACAATGGTCCGTGTTGATGGGGGAACAGAAGCTGCTATATTTGAGGTGCTAAACTGGAGAATGCACAAATTCATGGCTCTATGAGAGAGAGATCTAATGAATTGTTCCAGCCAATATTAATACTTCATTTAAGATTGCTGAAATAATTTTGACAGGTTTTTGCTGTTTTACGGGATCTTGTTGCATCGAACTTTGGAGGGCACTTTGACTGACCCGATTACATGGTTAATTCATTGGCGTGCCAAATGAAACACGACCATGTTCTGGTTTTTCACTAACTTTGCAAAGCTTAGAATTATTGAGAGCAGCTCAAAATTGCAATATGTTAAAAAAAAAAAATTGCCTGCATTCCGCGTGGCTTTTATTCCCCACTCACATTTCAGCCTCTGCGGCTTTGGACGGAGATCAAGTTCGGATCAATCCTTCCACCTGCGCAACTGGCCGACGTTGGCTCCTGATCCAAGAACACCTTGACGTTAGCAGGTTCTCAACTCCTCAGTCTCCACCAATGCCTCAGCCCTCTCCCCCTGTGTAACTTCCTCTGGCCCTACTGAACCCTGTGGTCAAAACTCTGAACTCTGAACGCCTTTCCAATTCAAAACACTTTTCTACCCCCTTTTTCCTTTCATTCCGTCATTAGTTTCATCAGCTGCCTTGCCCGTTAATTGTAACACTCGTCTTTCTCATCCGTAAAATGCTCCGTAAAATCTCCTGCCTTACCCAAGTTTTGGGCCAACTTTCTCCCAGTGTGTGGCTGTCATATTTTATCAGAGAACGTGCCTTAAAACATTACAGAGAAAGTATTAGGCACATGCTAGTTGTATGTCAGAACATTGTTTGCCATTGACATATTGTGCTGCAAGGGGTGGTCAGATTTACAGAAATGAGCTTCCAAATGCCAGGCTTGTCACCGCTCCATTTCCCCTACACTTGGCAATCTGGGAATTGTCCACCATTAATGCTGGTGGGAGGTTAGCGGAAGGGAAGCATGTTTGCTTTAATGCAGAATGAACATAGTGTAGGAAGGTCGACACAAAATGCTGGTGTAACTCAGCGGGTCAGGCAGCATCTCTGGAGAGAAGGAATGGGTCTCGACCCTAAACGGGTCTATGTTTGATTTAAACCAGCATCTGCTGTACTTTCCTACACATAGTGCAGGACGGATTGTCCCCTTAATCTCGGAGACAGAGCCCAACTCTTTTCTTTGCCTCGTAATTTCTGTCACAAATAGTGCTGTTCAAACGCAAAAAAGTAGTAATAGGAGCAGGCCACTCGGCCCCTCAGGCCTGCCCCAAGCACTCAATATGGTCATAGCTGATGTACGCTGGCCTCAACCCAACTTCGCTACCAGTTCCCTCCACCTCTCAATCCCTTGATCTTTTCAAACATTAATCTAACTCCACCTCAAATACATTGAATGAACCGGCCCCCACCACCCTCAGGCGAAGCCACCTCTGGAGATTCGCAAACCTCTGAGGGAAGGAATTTCCATGCACCTGATGACCAGCTCGACACAAGAAGCTGGACTAACTCAGCAGGTCAGGCAGCATTTCTGGAGAAAAGGAATAGGTGGCGTTTCAGGTCGAGACAACTTCCTCAACTTTCCTACCTCCCTTAGTTCGTGACTCTCGCACAAGTGGAAGCAAGCATTTTAATACGTGGCAATTGACTGTCAGTAATATATATGCTTTTACCTTAAACCTGGTGGAAGTGGGGCTTTGGCTGGTGAGTGCGGCACTGGCCGTGAGTTTCTCCTGCGACTGAGGTGAGACACGGGTGTCTGGCAATGTGCGGGGTGGGGATGTGGGGGGGTTATAGCATAAATTAGACAGCAGGCATCTTCTGTAGTCAGTTCTTGGTGCTGATTTATTGAAGCTATTACATTATTAATAAATCAACCATTGAAGCCCCGGCCACTTTAAGGCTGACCCAGATGTTAAACATGAAAGCAAACAATTAAGACCAACAGTGCACTATAGCGGGGAAAAGCTCAGGTATACCGGACTGAAGGAACGGGAGGAATTCCAGGGAGATATCACACTCTGCGCGCACTGTAGTAACACATCAGCGCGGGTGCATCCTGAAAAGAATGAAATGAAGATTTGACTCTGATTGCTTCCAGCATGAAGACCGGGCGGCTGGTAGCTCGGATGGCGTGCTGAGAGCGAGTGGGGCCGGTTGCCTCGGGAGGGGAAAAAAATCACAGCACAATAAGTGTGTGCGAGAGCGCGGGAAATCCGGCGGGATCCGGTTGCTGGGGTTGGAACATCTTTCCTGGCTTTTGCACCTTCAGGTGAGGCGATGGAATAAAACTGGAATCAATCTCTTTCCCTCGTGCTATCGCGACAGAACGCAGCCTGACCAAGGCACACACGTAAACCAGCCTTTAATCTTTGGTGAAACACTTAAATCAGTGCAGCATTACTTTTAAAGTGTGTAAGCCTGTGGTGAGAGGTAAAACGAGTGCCAATGTACGACGACCTTCTTTTTTTTTGGCTGGCTGCCAATGCCTTTGTAATGCTTATTAGTTCAGATGAGAAGGACTTGGTCTGAAGTTTGAATGTGTTCCTCTGCCTGCACTCTCTCACTCGTATCCTCCTCCTCTTCACGCACAGCAGCAGAGCAGTCGTAGTGTTTCTGAAGCCCTGTCATCCGTGCTGTGCGCTGTAGTACTCGTCTTCTCCTGACTGTGAGGTTTTCTTCCTCTCTAGGTTGGTCAATTGATATGAAGAGCGAGCCGAGAGGCGACGGTGTCAGCCTGTGACACCCAGAGCAGCGCCGATCATTTGTTTGTCCTCTCCTCCTCTGGATGCTGGTCATGGCAATCCCGCTCCATCACAAATCACCTGCGATTGCTCTGCTTCAGAAGATCCAGACCAGCGAGTTGGACACTTTCGGCAGGCAAACTCTGCAGTTGCCTATAAGTGGCGATGGACCTCTGAATGAAATCTACGTGGAAAAAAATCGAGCGGGGACGATGAATTACCCGGAGGGTGGTTATGAGTTTGCAGCCGCTGCCACCTTGTACAACCCAACCAGCCTGGGCTATGCAGCCTCCACCGACTCGCATGGCTCCAGCAACATTGGAGGTCTTCACTCCCTCAACAGCATGTCCCCGAGCCCGCTGGTCTTCTTGCAGACGGCTCCCCAGCTCTCCTCCTTCGTGGCTCACGGGCAACAGGTCCCGTACTACATGGAGAACGAGCAGAGCAGCTGCAGCAGCTTTGGGCTACGAGAGGGACCCCCTTCGACCTTTTACAGGTAAGCCTCCTGCTTTTCCCTTGCCGTCCCCGCAGCCGCCAGCCCCTGCACACTGAGGGTGGGGGGTGGTGGGGGGTGGGGGGTGGTGGGAGAAAGAAAGGTGATGATCCCCCCCCCCCCCCCCCCCCCCCCCACCCTTCAATTCAGTGTCGGTGCCTGAAAGTCTGCTGTGTGTGTCCGGGAGCAATGCTGAAATATGGCTCTGAGGACATGGCACCCTTTATTTTCTGTGGTTGCCGATGCGATTTTGAGGTGTTTGTCATTTCATTCACAGCTTGCCACGTTTAACCCTGCCTCGGTTTTAATGTGGGCTATGCAGGCTCCCCCTGCGTCGAAGGAGCTTGCCTGGCGCTCGCTCCAGCTTTGGGTGTGCCCCGGGTTTTACTGTGTGGATGGATGAAGTTGTTTGCCATATCGTTGTGTTTTTTGGGGGGGGGAGTTTGGGTCTTATCTTAATTGCACCCCGGTCGAAAACTGGATAATGCACTCAGGACCTTTGAATAACTTTCGATTCGGCTTTCTGAGTGATGTTTCTGATCAAGACCGGGCGTGCAGTTAGTCTATTGGAGACGTCAGAAAGTTCAGTCTGCCTCAGGTTCCTTGCCAAAATTAGTTCAGCCCTAACAAGAAAAGTGGGGATGGGGTTGGGGGACACACACACACACACACACAAAACAAATCCCTGGGATAATTCCCTCTGCTCTCCCTGCCTTCCACAGACCTTGTGTTGATAAGTGGAGAATGAGTATAACTCCGTTGTCAGTCTATCCATTCATCTTGGAGATTTAATGCCATCAATACTGCAAATTAACTCGAATCAAACCTAAACCCACTCAAGAATGAAATTCCTGACAGTCCCAGATGTCGAGCTACAAGATGGTGCAACCCGTGGGGGTGGGGTGGGGGGATTAATGGGAGGAAAACCCTTTTATTCTCTGCAAATGGAGGCACATCGGTGCAAAGTCAGTTAAAACCCACTTTAGGTGGTGTTATCAAATTGTCTCGTCTCAAGAGTAAATTTTTGCAACAGCACTCCGGAGTTTGAAACAGTTTAAAGTTTCTAAGCCCTATGTGCTGGTTGAGAAGAGGCATTTCAGGAGCGTACACTGGTCTGTTATGAGTAGGGAAAGATTCAAGCCCACTGGCCTCCACATAAATGTCAGCAAGAGATGATTTGTAGGCTGAGTATATTAGGTACAGGTTTTTCTATTATGACTATTTCTCTCGACATGTTGAGGCAGGCTTTATTCTCCACTCACTTGGATTTCTGTTGTCACTGTGTGTTTCATTTAGATTGTGCAATCAATACTTTGGATACCAATTCTGTGAACAGCACAATGCCACGATTCTTTTTTTTCTTCTCTGTTAATAAATATCCCGTGTGCACAAAAAGGTGTTGATAAAGAAGAAAGGGGGAATTCTGTGCAAAGTACCAAAGGGGAGAGATAAATCAAAAGAAGTGCAGATGGTGAAAAGCGGGAATAAAAGCAAAACAAATGCAAGACACACTCAGGCAGGTCAGGCAGCATCTTGTGGAAAGGAAAACGGCTGAATTTTCAGGTCCAGGACTCAATCAGAAAATGGGTAGGATTTGGTCGACATTGTGTTGCCATTGTTTGAAAGGGTGCTGGAAGCAGATTAATTTTGTGAAAGGACTGAAATAAGTATCTGAAAAGGCGAGTGCCACTGAGCTGTGGGGGAAGGGGAGGAATATGAGATCGCCCTGTCGGATATGGGTGGTATATGTGCAGCTGGCCCCATGGTTCGTTCAGACTGGGCTATCGTAGGAAGAAAGTACAAACAAGGAACCGCAGATGCTGATTTACAAAAAGTGCTCGGCACAAAGGGACACAGAGTGCGAGAGCAACTCAGCGAGTTAGGCAGCATCTCTGTGGAACGTATGTGGGTGATGGATCCTTTTTCTGAAGAAGGTTCCCGACCCGAAACATCGCCTATCCATGTTCTCCAGAGATGCTGCCTGTCCCGCTGAGTTACTCCTGCACTTTGCGTCCTCTATTGTGGGCACGGTGACATCAGTGGCCGCTGAGGGGAGCGGTGGCAATCGCCTGCAGTTTCGCTCAGGTCACGCTGCCATCGATTTAGAGGGTGGGGTGAAAGTCCCCTTGTGGGCTCGAGGAGAGAGAGAAGGTATGCACAACCGAAACTGTGACCCACGGACGCGAGAGGCCGCGCCGCGGGATGAGTAATAGCTTGCCTGCACGCAGTCCAGGAGCCTTTTACAAGGCCTAAAGACGTTGCATGATCAGTAGGAGTTGTGGCTTTGTCATTTGCTTTTAATTCACTCCTTTTCAATACCTATTGTTCATGCGGGCTGCCGTTCCTCCTCAACTCTTGCCCCTCCCAGAGATTGGATGGCAGGTGTCTAGATCATGTCCTCCCCTCTGACTGGTCTGCCAATTATTTTCATTCCGTGCCTCTGGTGACTAGTCCTCCAGCCAGGGGTTAAAACTGATTTTCCCTTCCGACTTCATAAACACTATTCACAGATCCCAGATTGTTTTATACATGTATGGGTGAAAATTAGAATATTCGGGTGAGTGCTTTTCACACAACGGATGTCTGAAATATTGACCGAGATGAAATGCTAGAGGGCCAACAGTTGAGCCTAGCAGTAATAATCATAAAAGCTGCATCCAATATGCTCGGACAATAAATCGTCTTCTGCCGAAGTTTATGTTGAGGCCAGTCAGCTTGAATCCTTTTCTACACATACCAAAGTCGTGTGCAATTCTGAGCTGTGTCCTGCAACCCACGGCCAACAGAGAGGGGCCAGTTCTGAGGAACCACAAAATTATAGTTGGCCCTGCTTCAGGCAGTGGTTGTGGCTAGTCAGCCACGGGAGCCTCCAAACTCCTTTCTCTCGATGATCCATCAGCGTTCCATCTTGAGATGGAAGTACGGAGGCTATCGGGTTATGGAAGACCAGACTCACGGAAAACCAATTTCACACAAATTCTCCCATAAATATTTTTAAGGAATGTTTCCAGACAGTAATATTCATACAAACATTTGACGGTATTAATTGACAACTAGATGCAGTATCCAGAAAAAAGAAACTGCAGGTGCTGGTTCACAAAAAAAAATACACACGGCGTTGGAGGAATTCAATGGGTCAGGCAGCATCTTTGGAGAACATGGCATGTGGTGTTTTGGGTTGGGACTGAAGAAGGGTCCCGACCCGAAACGTTACATTGCTGTTTTAAATTGCTGTTTTTTTCCCTTTTTCCTTCCGCCCACAATATTTAATATGTAAAAGAATATGTGATTCTGTTCCATTCTGTTTGTAGTTTGTTTGGTTGTTTGTTTGTTTGTCTTTTTGCACAAAGTCCGCGAGCATTGCCACTTTTCATTTCACTGCACATCTCGTATGTGTATGTGACGAATAAACTTGACTTGACTTGACTTGACTTGACAACTTATCCATGTCTTCAGAGATGCTGCCTGACCTGCTGACTTACTCCAGCAGTTTGTGCCTTTTTTTGGATGCTTTATTCCATGGTTCCATTACTTTGTTTAGGAGTGATGTTAGAGTGAACATAGAATATATAGTCAATGAAATTAATTACAGGAGTCGTACAAAATGGATGTTGCTGATTTACAGAAAAATTGGTTGACGGACAGTTCTCAGGAATGGACTCAGGACTGTACTCAGCAGTTCCTCTGTACTGGGTGAAGGAGGAGTGAATACTCGTCCAAATCAGCATCTCCCAATCTTTAGCCAGCAACTCCTGCTGGGAATGATTTGGTGTGATGATGGGGTGGGAACAGACTAGATTTGTGACGCCTGACGCCTGATGTAGGTCAATAGCCCGGGAACACTTTGGTGTAGGCCCAAGCACGAAATGCAAAGCCAAGTGGCGTCTGACATTCAAACATTTTCCGACAACTTGAGCCTGCTTAATGGCAATGGAAGTCTGTACTGCGAAATGGCCCTGGGCCTCCTCCACAACTGGTTAACATCCTCAGGACAGGAGAGCAAGGTGGCAAAAGGCCAGGGAGAAAAATAAATTAACCGGCCAACATCCAACACTTGTAGCAGTAAGGTGCCGCGGGTGGAATAGATAGAAATTGATTCTGCAAGTGTTTTGGTTTTGAGATCATTGAATCAATTGAACGCTTCTTCAGCAAGTGACAATTGTTTAATTTAAGTTCTGGGACCAGTAGATTATTACTAACTCAAGGTACGTATGGAAGAAAGTTGTGCAAATGCAATTACGTGATGAAGGAGCACTAGGTAGAAGCTAGGGGCAGTGTCTGATGTTGAATAATATCTAGTCCATAAGCTGATCATTGTCGACAAACCAGAAGGACTAAAGAACACTGCTCCATTTTTCACCTCATTACTATATAGGTTAAAGCAATGATTTGAAGGGAAACATTTTGCCTGTTCATTTATAATGTATCAGATCATGAACTGGCCATTGTCTTCAACGTGGCTGGTATCTTGAACCAGACATGGTTTCCTCTAATCCAAGTCACCTACTTAAACCCCATACTCCATGTAATTTGAGTCCTTCTTTGTTCACTCCTTACAGAAGCCCAGGCGTCTTGTCGAGTGATCTCAGACTGCCACTTATTCAAATTGCAGACTTTCAATACCATATCAAAACCAATTTCACTCATCTTTTCATATCACATAGCTTCTAATATTCCATTCAGTTCTAATTCCACCCTCTTGCTCACTCTCCACAATTGAGCAGTCCAGTGTAAACTATTCTCCTGCTCAGTCACCTATCCCTTTAATATTCCTCCGTATCCAATCCAACTCCCGTTGCTGTCCCTTTCCTTTATTAGTCGTTATGTGTGACACAGTGACGGAGCTGTTAGAGCTGCCACATTGAAGCTGGGGTCCCCGGTTCAATCTTGACCTTGACTGTGGAGTTTGCATGTTCTCCCTGTGACCACGTGGGTTTTCTCAGCGTGCGTTGGTCACTGTGATGTTGCTGTAGAGACGATTTTTGTTGTATGTGCATCTGAGTGTGTGCATCTTAGGGAACGTTGTGGATGTGGAGAGAAAGAAAAGTGACACGGATTTGGTTGATGCAAAGAGCCTGTTTCTGTGCTGCATCCCACTAAGACTCTACTTTGTTTACTTTCTCTTGTCCTTTAATATCATATTCGTTACCACTTTCATGTTACATTGAAACATAGAAACATAGAAAATAGGTGCAGGAGGAGACCATTCGGTCCTTCGAGCCAGCACCGCCATTCATTGTGATCATGGCTGATCGTCCCCTATTAATAACCCGTGCCTGCCTTCTCCCCATATCCCTTGACTCCACTAGCCCCTAGAGCTCTATCTAACTCTCTCTTAAATCCATCCAGTGATTTGGCCTCCACTGCCCTCTGTGGCAGGGAATTCCATAAATTCACAACTCTCTGGGTGAAAATGTTTTTTCTCACCTCAGTCTTAAATGACCTCCCCAACATTGGGCGAGTCCAGAACCAGTCATGTTCACTTCTCAGATAATATCCTATCCATTCTGGTTGTAAGTCCGACTCATTCGACGTTTAATTCCACTACATTCTTCACTTCTCGTGCCTACCAATATTATTTGATTTATCAGAATGGAACCCTTCTTCTATTGAAGACCTTTGTCCGATCTGCTGTTAACTACATGAGCTCCAACTTTTCAAATGCAACATTCTCTGAAGGGACATCGTGTTCCTCAGCCAAGTATTTATCGTCTTCACATACATAGATATCTGACGACCAGTTCAGCACACGTCAATCATTGTTTCCTTCAGCAAGGCACACAGTTGCCAAAGTGGTGCATCTGGTATAGCTGCTAACTCACAGCACCAGAGACCCGGGTTCGATCCTAACCTCGGGTGCTGTCTGTGTGGAGTTTGCATGTTTCCCCGTGATGCATGAGTTTCCTCTTACTTCCAAAGATGTGCAGTTTTGTAGGCTTTGTAAATTGCCCCTAGTGTATAGGGAGTGGATGTTTAAATGGGATAACATAGAACTAGTGTGAATGGGTGCTCGATGGGCAGTATCGGGCCTGTTTCCACTGTATCACTAACCAAAAATAACCTAAAAATTCAGTCTAAAAATGTGAAAGAGGATAAAGGCGATATTGCGGTACCCATAGGCACCTCAGCTGTTTCCCATCTTTATGTCTACTCTCATTGCCTGAGATTTATTGCCTTCTGAACTCTGAGTTCTTGCTGCCATTTTCCAAACTGACGCTGTTGGTTTTCAGGCTGTGAGACTCAGTCTCTCGTGATAGCCCGGACGTAGATTTGGTAGGATAACATTTCCTGCAGTACTTCTCAATGGACGTCAGCGCTTGAATCAAGGTGGGGGAATCTGTAAACAATGAGTGAGTGTGCCCCAGCGATCCAGCGAGCCCGGTTCGATCCTGCCCTCCGGTGTTGTCCATGGGGAGTGTGCATCTTCCTCCTGTGACTGCATGGATATTCTCCAGATGCTCCTGCTACCTCCCACAAGCCATACATGTTCAGGTTGGCAGGATAATTGGTCATTTAAATTGCCCCCTTGTGGGTAGTGATAGAACCTGGGGAGGGAGTTGAAGGGAATGTGGAGAGAATGAAATGTGTTCACTATGTTATTGGAGTCAATGGATGGTTGATAGTCAGCGTAGGCTTGATGGGTTGTGAGACCTGTTTCCATGCTGCATGTGTCTACCAGGAAGACACTCACAAATTCCCAAAAGAAAACCTTGGCCCTCCTAATCCATAAGGTTGTAAAGTCCCTTCTAACTTTTCTATCTGACGGTAACTCTTTGGTCTAACTAATCAATTAGAAATCCATAGTTTTTCCTCGAGAAAGGAGTCGTCTGAAAGTTGTTTTGATAGCTCTTTGTAAAAATATGGATAAGTTTGATAAAGTATATGTGGTTAAGAAGGAACTGCAGATGCTGGAAAATGTATGTCACATCTTCCTTTCTCCCCCCCCCCCCCCCCCCCCCCTCCCCCCCCCACCTCATCAGTCTGAGGAAGGGTTTCGACCCGAAACGTTGCCTATTTCCGTTGCTCCATAGATGCTGCCTCACCCGCTGAGTTTCTCCAGCACTTTTTGTCTACCTAAAGTATATGTGGATTTGTTCCCATGTGTTCATTGCAAGGTGGCTTAAAATATAAGTCAGTCACCAATAATTCTGGTGCAAGATTCCGGAGAAAATTCTTCACCAAGAAATGGTGAGAATGTAGAACTTGCTAGCACGTGGTTTGGTTGAGATGCATGTATAATATATTTAAAGAAAGACTGGATAAGTGCCGAGTAGGCAGACGTTATAGAGTTATACAACGTAGCAACAGGTCCTTTGATCCACTTTGCCCATGCTGACCATTATGCCTATCTCTACTATTCTTGCTTTCCTGCATTCAGTCCATGTCTCTCTAATCCCTGCTCATTCAATTCCCTGCCCAGATGTTACTTAAATGTTGTTAGTGTTCCTGCCTCCACTGACTATTCATTACATATATCAACTACTAATTTACCCTTCTGATCTTTAAAACTCTTCCCTTTCACCATAAACCTATGCCCTCGTGTTTTAGATACCACTCCCATGTGAAACAGACATGGGCTATCTACCCTAGCCATGTCTTTCATAAATTTACATACCACTATCATGTCACCTCTCAACCTCCCAGCTTATCCAATCTCTCCTCATAATTCAAGACGTCTAATCCAGGTATCTTTGTGAATCTTTTCTGCAGGCTCTCTAGTTAGACCATGTCCTTTCTTCAATGCTGTGGCCAGAACTGCACACAATACTCCAATTTCAGCTTAACCAACATTTTGACCAACATGACGTTCCAACTTTGATATCCAGTGCCTCAGTTGATGAAGGCAAGCACACCATACACCTTCCTCACCACTATGTCTAACTGTGTTCCCATTGTCAGAGAACTAGGTACTTGTACCCCGAGGCTCTCTGTTCATCAATAGTCCCCAGGATTCTGCCATTCATCATGTACATTCTGGCCTGATTTAACTTTCTAAAATGCATTACCTTGCATTTGTCCAAGTTACACTCCATCTATCATTCACTCGCCCACTTTCCAAGTTGAAATATACCCCGTGGTAACCTTAGACTAACCTTCTTCAATATCCACTACACCACCAATTTTGGTGACTTCTGCCACCTACACTTGCATCCATATCATTACTATAACACAAACAATATAGGACGCTCCCCTTCTTTCCTCCTCTTTCCTTTTCTGTTCTTCCTCCGTACATGCTATCCATCCTCCAATTCAGAGCAAGCACCAGAAGATGGCCTGGCCTGTGCTCCTTTGAGGGATCGAGTCTGCCCAACTTGTGTTTTCTGGTTTGTAATTGTAGTATTACTGCCTTTTCCTTTCTGATCAACACTTTAAGTTTAGTTTAGTTTGGATTAGTGATACAGTGTGGAAAGAGGCCCTTCAGCCCACTGATTCCATGCTGAACATTGATCATGTGGAGTGTGGGAGGAAACTGGAGCACCTGGAGAAAACCCATTTGGTTACAGGGAGAAGGTACAAACGCTGTACAGACAGCACCTGTAGTCAGGATTGAACCTGGGTCTCTGGCACTGTGTTGGAGCAACTCTTCCGCTGCGCCACCGTGCCGCCCTCGTTAGTATTATAACAATTGATGGGTTCCATGGTCAGAGTAAGGGGTAGGACAGTGGAGGGGATTGTGACAGTGTACATAGAGTTGGTAGGGCCACAAGTCTGAAATCTCACGTCTGAGATTCAAAGCTTGATTGATTCATGGGAAATCATGGGAGACCCCTTCCACCCCTGCAACGGACTGTTCCAGCTGCTACGGTCAGGCAAACGCCTCCGTTGCCATGCTGTGAGAACGGAGAGGATGAGAAGGAGTTTCTTCCCAGAGGCCATTAGGACTGTAAACTTCTATCTCACCAGGGACTAACTTTCACTGTACCACTCTACTGCTTTTTTTTTAAATTGCTGTTTTTTTCCCTTTTTCCTTCCGCCCACAATATTTAATATGTAAAATAATGTGATTCTGTTCCATTCTGTTTGTAGTTTGTTTGGTTGTTTGTTTGTTTGTCTTTTTGCACAAAGTCCGCGAGCATTGCCACTTTTCATTTCACTGCACATCTCGTATGTGTATGTGACGAATAAACTTGACTTGACTTGACTTGACTTGACTTGATTCTGTTTGTGACTAACATTGTGTTTCCAGACTCTTCTGTATCCGTGTTGTAAAAATAGTTCAAGAAGCATTGTTTTATTCTTGCTGATAAACATGCAGTTGGTGCAAACAAAAGCAGTCATTGAGACATTGTTCTGGAGTGAGCTGTCTGACAACATGGCAGAAGAAGGTGCATCGGTAACCTTCAAAAAGAAACTTGTAAAGGAAACTTACGGGGAAAGAGTGGAGGTGGGGACTGACTAAACTGCTCACACATATTGAACTTGAAAAGGCTCTCTCTCATAACTTTCATGTATTTCTGTATGTTCATTTTTACCTGACAGTTTAGTAGTTTACCGACTGTTTTATTGGTGTGTCTGCAGAGTGTTTCTTGGCCACTGGCTTAAATTTAGGTTTATTACTGTCACCTGCATTGAGATACAGCAACAAGCTTTGTTTTGCATGCTATGCAATGAAATCAGATAATATACTATATATAAATGTAATCAAGCCAAACTCAAGCACGATAGGGAAAGATATAGAGTTCAGAGTATAGTTTTCAGCATTATAGTACAACAGTTCCAGAGACAAAGTCCAATGTCCGCAGGGGGGAATTGGTAACAGAGGAGAAGAAGCAATAATTGGGTAAACGCATGAGGAGAGTTTGATGGGCCTGTACTCACTGGAGTTTAGAAGGTTGAGGGGGGATCTCAGTTAAACCTAATGAATAATGAAAGACCCCTGATAGAGAGGATGTGGAGAGGATGTTTCCAGTGGTGGGGGAGTCTAGCACGGCCTCAGAATAAAAGGGTGTACCTGGAGATAAGGAGGAAATTCTTCAGCTGGACACTGATGAATCTGTGGAATTTATTGCCACTGACGGTGGTGGAGGCCAAGTTATTGGGTACATTTGAAGTGAAGATTAGTAAGGGTGTCAGCGGGTATGGGGTTAAGGCAGGAGAATGGGATTGAGAGGGAATGAGAGGTCAGCCATGATTAAATGGCAGAGTAGACGTTGGGCCGAATCGTTTAATTCTGCTCCTCGAACTTATGAACTTATGATTGATAAAATCTTGATTAGTATAAGGGTGTTAAAGGTTATGGGGAGGAGGCAGGAGAATACATAGAAACATAGAAAATAGGTGCAGGAGTAGGCCATTCGGCCCTTCGAGCCTGCACCGCCATTCAATATGATCATGGCTGATCATCCAACTCAGTATCCTGTACCTGCCTTCTCTCCATACCCCCTGATCCCTTTAGCCACAAGGGCCACATCTAACTCCCTCTTAAATATAGCCAATGAACTGGCCTCAACTACCTTCTGTGGCAGAGAATTCCACAGATTCACCACTCTCTGTGTAAAAAATGATTTTCTCATCTCGATCCTAAAAGACTACCCTCTTATCCTTAAACTGTGACCCCTTGTTCTGGACTTCCCCAACATCGGGAATAATCTTCCTGCATCTAGCCTGTCCAACCCCTTAAGAATTTTGTACGTTTCTATAAGATCCCCCCTCAATCGTCTAAATTCTATCGAGTACAAGCCGAGTCTATCCAGTCTTTCTTCATATGAAAGTCCTGACATCCCTGGAATCAGTCTGGTGAACCTTCTCTGTATTCCCTCTATGGCAAGAATGAGGTTGAGAGGAAGAAATAGATCAGCCACGATCGAATGGTGGAGTACTCAATGGTCCGAATGGCCTAATTCTATTCCTATGTTCTCTAATCCCCTCAGTGGTACACTATTAAAGTCCTTTGAAACTGTAGAATCGCCTGACTGAAATAATTAGAACACAAGAAAGTGTCCTGTTCCTAGAGGAAGAAGCCCCGCAGGTACAATTCACGTGCACCCCATTCTTCCCACAAGGCCTCTCAGTGCTTGGTTCTCATCCCGCCCTTGTTATTCTCTTGTGATTTTGCAGAATCAACAGCGACAATCGGCGCCGAGCTAACGACCATCTCTCCAGCACCAGTGAGCAAAGCAGCCCGTCAACGGGCACCTTGGAATCCAGTAAGGAAACACGATACTGCGCAGTGTGCAGTGATTACGCCTCAGGCTATCACTATGGAGTCTGGTCGTGCGAAGGCTGCAAGGCCTTTTTCAAGAGAAGCATTCAAGGTAACAGATTTGCCGTAATAAGTTAGCACTGCTCTCCATGGTAACGGACAGAGCTGTTTAGCAGCAGCCAGTTACATGTTTCCAGAAGTTTGTTTTCTGTGTGGTAAATTGGGAACTGTCGTCTTATTTTCAATATGCGCCCATTGCCTTGACAACAATATTAAGCATAGATGCTGATCAACACAAACACCATTACCAACTCTGGCTCATATCAATACACAGTACTTGTACATCTCATGTTGCTTCAAGATTTAGTGACTACCCAGCTTAGCAGGATGATCCCTGTTATTTGTTAAGTGCTAGGATTGATTTTAATTAACTGATTAGAGGGAATGTCCTGGTTTTTCAGCTGGTGTCAAGGCAAGCAAGTCTCATATACATCTGGCTTTGAAAAAAAAGTCCATTCAGAATTGCTAGACAATTTTCTCTTTTAAATTTAATTGCTCAGAGTGACCCGACCTTCAATCTATTCCTCTGCGACGTGTGGCTTGGTGCCAAGGGATAGATTGAAGTTCGGGTCTCAAGATAAGAGTGTTCAATTGTCATAGGCACCAGGACCGCACAATCAAGTTCTTACCTGCTGCAGCTTTGCAAGCGCATTAAATGCAAATAAATATACACTAAATTGCCAATTATTCTCAGTAAATCAAACCGTTCAGCAAAACAGTGCTAATGCGGCTTAAAGCACCTTTTTTTGGGGGCAGAATTCTGATGCTCAGCGGCAAATGACATTGCAAATGCAAAGCGCAGAAAATATGGCGAGATGGCTGCAATATTGTAATTATTATGTGTTCCAGGCTATGCATGGTTCATTCATCATCACTGCTCTTGCTAACAAGACATTGGCTCCTAATCCACAAATGCCCACAATTCTCCAAGATCTCCTATGTTGTTCTGACTCCAGCTTCTTGCATCATTTTGCATCGAGTACATTGAAGGCAAACCTGGCATTTTTATGCCAGCCCCTTTATTTTCCTTCAGATGACAAGGATGAAACTGTTCCCCCACCCCGACAGAAACCAATTAATTATACATTTTTTTTTGTTTCTCTTCACACAGCAAAAAGGACTGTTTACTAAATTTAAATTACATTTGGAAAGCTAAACCACACATAGTCATGAATGCAAAGGAATTACATTTTAGTCATGGCATAATTGGATGACAGAACAGGCACAAAGGGCTGAATAGTTTATGCCTGTTCACCCATTTCAGTTTAAATCTCCTTCGTTTCAGATTTGATAATGAATTTTTCAATCCTCTGATCCTTTGGATAATCTTGGATTCTCCCTGATGATGGACCACCACTGAATTATTTTCTCTTGGATCCTTGCACCAGGTGCAGCAAATGCTTTACCCAGACGATCATTGGTGATTAGCCTGTAATGTATTTTGGGAATACTGATACACATCATGACTTTTCCCTTGAAATGCACGCCCAAGGCATGAAACTACCCAAACTCCGTTAAAGACAAAAACAATCTTCACTTTGTTCCCAATTATTGCACTCACTGCTTCTCTTCGGTTAGATTATGGAGCTTGAGGAAGTGTACACAATTATTTTGTGTTGTTGCTCTGATTTTGGAATTAGTAGGAATGTGGCCTTTCCAACACAAATATTTTGATGGTTGGATGGAAGCGAGAACTTGCATTTATATAGCAACTTTCATGATCTCAGAATGCCCAAAAGCACTTTACAAGCAATTGATTAAGACAGTGAAATGTAGTCACTGTTACAATGGAACAGTGTAAACTGGCAGCCAACTTATACACAGCAAGGAAGTATTTTCAGTAGTATTACCTGAGGTGGATTTTGGTTGGAAAACTGGGAGAACACCTGTTGATATTTTTTGAATAGTGCCAAGGGTTCTGGGCACTCCACATATTGTGGTCCAGCAACCAAAGGAATGGTCACCAATATCAGAGTGGTGGGGTGGTGCAAGTGTCAAACAGTGGCCAAAGTCAGGGTCGTGTATGGAATCTGCAGGCAAAAGTACTTGAGCTATGCAGCAAATTAACGGTGTCTGAAACAGGTGTTAGAAACATAGAAAATAGGTGCAAAAGCCAAATCTAACTCTCTCTTGAAATCCAGTGAATTGGCCTCCTCTGCCTTCTGTGGCAGAGAATTCCACAGATTCACAACTCTCTGGGTGAAAAGGTTTTTCCTCATCTCAGTCACAAATGGCCTTATTCTTAGACTGTGACCCCCTGCTTCTGGACTTCCCCAACATCGGGAACATTTTTCCTGTATCTACCCTGTTCAATCCTCTAAGAATTTTGTATCTTTCTATAAGATCCCCTCTCATGCTAAATTCCAGCGAATACAAGCCCAGTCGACCCATTCTTTCATCATATGTCAGTCCCGCCATCCCGGGAATTGACCTGGTGAACCTACGCTGCACTCCCTCAATAGCAATAATGTCCTTCCTCAAATTAGGGGACCAAAGCTGCACACAATACTCCAGGTGCGGTCTCACCAGGGCCCTGTACAACTGCAGTAGGACCTCCTTGCTCCTAAACCCAAATCCTCTTTTATGGCTTCGAACACACACACACATTGCATTTAATATCCTGGTTCAATTCCAACATCTGAACTTGGAAAAGGGACAGTTGACCTTTCATGTTGAGGCCCTTTCTTCAAATTGTCAGAAATCACCAACTTCCCCACTTTGCAACTTCCACAATGTTGTCATCGACTGCACTTCTCTGAAGAGCACAGGGAGACAATGCAGTAACGACTACTGTTCCCTATAAAACTGAGAAGCAAGGTTGTCTGTGGTGATTTAGCACCTGAAACGAGCAGACCTTAAAGCACAACTGGGAGAGGTGGTACATCGTTGCCGCATTTGTGAGACAGCTCAGACCCGTTGTTACATTTGAAGTTTGCGTCATGCTGTGCAGAAGGAGTCATGGATTGATTTATTTGAGGCTGAGCAGTCACCGTTGTTAGAAGAGACGAGATAGCTTGTCTGACCTTGAGGTGGGAGAGAACATTTTGTGTGCCGTATGAGCCTCTGCCAGGGAAGGCAGCAACATGAATCATGGATTCACTTAATGAGACATTGATAATATAAAAGGGGGAGGCCCCAGAAATGCAGTTGCTGATGCACATATAGTTTGTGCTTATTTACAGCAGGCAGGGATTTTGATAGACTTCCTTTCATTGAAATTAATATGATTACTTAAAGCCAGCAGTTTTATTTGTAGAGCTGTGGACCTTTTCTTAAACCTCCCCTCTTGCAAGGTCTCAATAAACCATCTTTCCCTCCCACCATGATTGTGCTTAACTATACTATATCCCTGTCCTCGCTGCCTTGAAATCCTCATATGGCTTCAGAGCCCTTGGGGCCTCTCTCACCCCGCCCCCCTTCCTCCTCCACCGCCATCTCCTCCTCCAAATTCACTTCCTGCCCTGGATCCCACTGCCTTTTCTGGTTGGGACACTCCCTCCTTGTGGCCCCATCACAACTGCCAAAGCTTTAAGCAGCCTCAGCCTTCCTCACTCGAATTCCTTCACAAAACGCATTAATATTCTGCCCATCTCTCAATCCTTCTCCGACTCCATGTTTCTTACCAAATCCACACAACTCGCCTGCTGCAGCTTGTTGGCCAAAACCTTTTATCCTTCTGTCCATATACTTTCATTTCTCTTTTACTAAAGGTGCTGCAATTACCTATTTATCTGTCAAATGTGTCATTTTTAAAGTGACCGTGTTTAAAATGACTCTATTCGTTTTCTAATAATAATTCAGTATATTAATGGGGAGTACACAAAAATGCTGGAGAAACTCAGCGGGTGCAGAAGCATCAATGGAGCGAAGGAAATAGGCAACGTTTCGGGCCGAAACCCTTCTTCAGACTTCTTCACCCTTCTTCAGAATAATGGGGAGTGTTGTGGCGCAGAGGGAACTAGGAGTGCAGGTACATAGTTCCTTGAAAGTGACGTCACAGGTAGATGGGGTGGTCAAAAAGGCTTTTGGCTCATTGGCCTTTAGCAGTCAGAGTACCGAGTATAGAAGTTGGGAGGTCATGTTGCAGTGATATAAGACGTAGGTGAGTCCACATTTAGAGTATTGTGTTCAGTTTTGGGCACCGTGTTATAGGAATGATGTTGTCAAGCTAGAAAGGGCGCAGAGAAGATTTATGAGCATGTTGCCAGGAAAGGTCCTGAGGTATCGGGAGCAGTTGAGCAGACTAGGACTCTATTCCTTGGAACGCAGGAGGATGAGGGGGTGATCTTCTCGAGGTGTACAAAATCATGAGAGGAATAGATTGGGTAACGCACAGAGTCTCTTGTCCAGAGTAGGGGAATCGAGAACCAGAGGACATAGGTTTAAAGTGAGGAGGGAAAGATTTAATAGGAACCCAAGGGGTAACTTTTTTATACAAAGCCTGGTGGGTTTACGGAACGAACTGTCGGAGGAGGCAGTTGTGGCAGGTACTATCATGACTTTTAAGAAACATTTAGACAGGTACATGGATAGGCTAGGTTTAGAGGGAAATGGGCCAAATGCAGGCAGGTGGGACTCATGGCATGTTGGTCAGTATGGGCCGAAGGGCCTGTTTCAACACTATATGACTCTATGACTCTATCTATGACTCTGTGTGGCACTTGAGAAAGCACTTGTAACCAGTCCTTGCTCCATGACCAGTACATTAGAGCTTTTGTTGTATTGGCAGACAGTGAAATTAATTTGAGCATCTTGCTGGGTACATGAAAGACCAGCCTCATAAACAACATGACACCAAGGACATTACAGAGGCACGGCATTCGGCAGTGAAAAGGTTTTCTCCTGATTCCTCAAAGCCTCACCATCACTTATAAGACACAAATCATGACTGTGACATTGTCAAGGACAAGGCAACCTATTGATTTCTTCAAAATCACTGCTAGAATTAAACTTTACAAACACGCTTCATAGAAAAAAGACTTAATTAATATTTGTAGGTGGGAAAACACAACAAATCATTTAAAGTTATTTATGCAAGTGTAATCGTTAACTGAGGTGCAACACGATCCAGTGAAGATTCCTCTATGGATAATGATAGAGAGTGGACATAATATTGGCCACAAATATCATGTTTACTTTTTTTCTCACAATCACCCTTTCACATTGTGGAAAGATCAAGGAGACCTTGCAACAAAACTCCATGTGGAGAATCTATTCTGTGGTTCTGTTATACAGTATAGGTGTCACGACTTTCTCTGTCTCTTCTCCTTGATGCTCTTTCCCCTGTAGCTGGGTTCGTAAACACTGATCAGGAGCAGAAAGTCACCATGACAAAGAGGTCTCACTGAAAATAGAAGGTGGGGTGTTTGTAACACAAGGCTGTTCATTAACCAGTGGTGATGAGCGCAATGCCTTTGTGTACTTTCTCTGTATTAACTGCATGCCGTGTCACCAACTAGCAGAATCAAGTCAGCTTGTGCTGAGAAAAGGAAAAAATCACTTTGGGCATCTTTTATACCAACGAAAGATTCCTGCGTGCTATCTGTCCCTGAATCCTGGTTGAGACAGCTGGAATGCAACCACATCCTCTTCCCGAAAAAGTAAAGAGTTCCGTTTATATAATACCTTTTACAACCTCAATAACCCAAAGTGGTCTCCAGCTGACAAAACACTGTCAAGGTTTAGAGTATGTTTGCCAATTGTGCAGAGCAAGCTCCCAACAATAGCAATGTGATAATAACTAGATAAGTTGCTCTCAATAGTAATAATAAGGAACTGCAGCTGCTGGATTATACCAAAGATAGACACAAAATGCTGGAGTAACTCAGCGGGTCAGGCAGCATTCCTGGAGAACATGGATTGCTGATGTTTTGTGTTGGAACCCTTCTTCAGACATTTTATTGAGTTGCTCAGAATAGTGCAGATTGAGAAATAAGTTTTGACCAGGCTCCAATATTTAATACAACTGACATTTAAAGGAAAAGGTGTCATTATGATTCAAGATTCAAGAGAGTTTATTGTCATGTGTCCCTGATAGGACAATGAAATTCTTGCTTTGCTTCTGCATAACAGAACATAGTAGGCATGACTACAGAACAGATCAGTGTGTCCATATACCGTTATATAGAAACATAGAAACATAGAAACATAGAAATTAGGTGCAGGAGTAGGCCATTCGGCCCTTCGAGCCTGCTCCGCCATTCAATATGATCATGGCTAATCATCCAACTCAGTATCCCGTACCTGCCTTCTCTCCATACCCTCTGATCCCCCCTCATTTTTCTAAACTCCAGAATTCCAGAGATTCACCACTCTCTGTGTGAAAAATGTTTTTCTCATCTCGGTCCTAAATGATTTCCCCCTTATCCTTAAACTGTGACCCCTTGTTCTGGACTTCCCCAACATCGGGAACAATCTTCCTGCATCTAGCCTGTCCAACCACTTAAGAATTTTATAAGTTTCTATAAGATCCCCTCTCAATCTCCTAAATTCTAGAGAGTATAAACCAAGTCTATCCAGTCTTTCTTCATAAGACAGTCCTGACATACCTGGAATCAGTCTGGTGAACCTTCTCTGCACTCCCTCTATGGCAATAATGTCCTTCCTCAGATTTGGAGACCAAAACTGTACGCAATACTCCAGGTGTGGTCTCACCAAGACCCTGTACAACTGCAGTAGAACCTCCCTGCTCCTATACTCAAATCCTTTTGCTATGAAAGCTAACATACCATTCGCTTTCTTCACTGCCTGCTGCACCTGCATGCCTACTTTCAATGACTGGTGTACCATGACACCCAGGTCTCGCTGCATCTCCCCTTTTCCTAGTCGGCCACCATTTAGATAATAGTCTGCTTTCCTGTTTTTGCCACCAAAATGGATAACCTCACATTTATCCACATTATACTGCATCTGCCAAACATTTGCCCACTCACCCAGCCTATCCAAGTCACCTTGCAGTCTCCTAGCATCCTCCTCACAGCTAACACTGCCCCCCAGCTTAGTGTCATCCGCAAACTTGGAGATATTGCCTTCAATTCCCTCATCCAGATCATTGCGGTACCCCAATAGTCACTGCCTGCCATTGTGAAAAGGACCCGTTTACTCCTACTCTTTGCTTCCTGTTTGCCAGCCAGTTCTCTATCCACATCAATACTGAACCCCCAATGCCGTGTGCTTTAAGTTTGTATACTAATCTCTTATGTGGGACCTTGTCGAAAGCCTTCTGGAAGTCCAGATACACCACATCCACTGGTTCTCCCCTATCCACGCTACTAGTTACATCCGCGAAAAATTCTATAAGATTCGTCAGACATGATTTACCTGTTGTAAATCCATGTTGACTTTGTCCAATGATTTCACCACTTTCCAAATGTGCTGCTATCCCATCTTTAATAACTGACTCTAGTAGTTTCCCCACTACCGATGTTAGACTAACTGGTCTGTAATTCCCCGTTTTCTCTCTCCCTCCCTTCTTAAAAAGTGGGGTTACGTTTGCTACCCGCCAATCCTCAGGAACTACTCCAGAATCTAAAGAGTTTTGAAAGATTATATATATACACACATGAATAAATAAACTGATAAAGTGCAAATAACAGATAATGGGTTATTAATGTTCAGAGTTTTGTCCGAGCCAGGTTTAATAGCCTGATGGCTGTGGGGAAGTAGTTATTCTTGAACCTGGTCGTAGCAGTCTTCAGGCTCCTGTACCTTCTACCTGAAGGTAGCGGGGAGATGAGTGTGTGGCCAGGATGAGGTGGGTCCTTGATGATACTGCCAGCCTTTTTGAGGCGGCGACTGCGATAAATCCCCTTGATGGAAGGGAGGTCAGAGCCGATGATGGGCTGGGCAGTGTCTAAAGATGCATGAAAACATTAAATTTACCAAAGATATGATTATTATTATTATGTGCGTTGATTGAACAGCTCATTAGATGTGTTCCGCTAGACCTTTGATAGGATACAAATTGTACATTCCTTGTATTTTTGTAAATGTTATTGTATTGACACAGTTCGCAGTGCAGGTGGGCGGTAGTCAACTGTGCTGAAGTTGATGGACATGTAGAGTGAATAGGTTATAGTTAAATGCGTGGGCAATGGAATTGGTTCACGGACTGGCATGGATCTGATGGGCTAAATTGATCTTGTGCCATAAGGAAATGTAATCAATGATTTGAAACGCACAACTACTGCATATGCTGAAATAAAAACACAAGAACCCTGAAGAAACTCAGCAGGTCAGGCAGCAATGACCCTTCCGTTGGAAATACAGTCATTTCACCCTTCATTAACATAGAAACATAGAAAATAGGTGCAGGAGTAGGCCATTCGGCTCTTCGAGCCTGCACCGTCATTCAATATGATCATGGCTGATCATCCAACTCAGTATCCTGTACCTGCCTTCTCTCTATACCCCCTGATCCCTTTAGCCACAAGGGCCACATCTAACTCCCTCTTAAATATAGCCAATGAACTGGCCTCAACTACCTTCTGTGGCAGAGAATTCCAGAGATTCACCACTCTGTGTGAAAAATAATTTCTCATCTCGGTCCTAAAGGATTTCCTCTTTATCCTTAAACTGTGACCCCTTGTTCTGGACTTCCCCAACATCGGGAGCAATCTTCCTGCATCTAGCCTGTCCAACCCCTTAAGAATTTTGTAAGTCTCTATTAGATCCCCCCTCAATCTTCTAAATTCTAGCGAGTACAAGCTTACTATACTCACTGATTTACGGAAATCTAGTCAGGAAGAATTTACTGGTTGTGCAGTTTTCTGTTTATTTCGTTAAAGCTGACAATGTTTCAAGCAGTGTAAGAGGGAGATGTTGCACCTGTAGGTATACTGTAGGGAGGAGTTGGTGGCCTGGTGATTGATAGCATAAGCTGGACGGCACGTACTGGAAGGAAGAAATCTCTTGAAGGTTTGAAGCACCTCATGTATTCAAATGTTTCCTCCTTTAACTCCCTTCATTGATTTATTACTATACAAACAAAAAAGATTTGGTGGCGTATCTAAGGGAACCTTTCTATTACGATTATAGTTTTAGAAGCAGCTTCACTTTTGCAGCAAAGGTATATTTACACTGTTATCTTATTGAGGCTGATACTGATGCAGGATTCACGTTGCACTTAAAATTCCTACTTGGCTACGCGACATTTAAAATCTAAACACTGCCAGCATTGATTAGCTACAGATTAGTTGCCTCTGAGGCAGTAGTTGAGGGAGCTGCTGCCCTCTTCTACTGCTGTGGAAGTTACTTGTATCGCTCAGGTCACCGCTATGAAGCAAACCAAAGTCCCAGGCGCCCCCAGAATAGCCTTGTTTCCCTTGGCCATTCCACCATTAATCACATAGACAGCTGCACACCAGCATTCCAAGTCTTCTACCGCTTGGCCAAAACAAGACGTGAATTTCTCCAGGAACCTTCCACAACCTCAGGGCTCCCCAAGGCCCTTCAAAGTCAATGGAGTACTTAATGACTGTAATCACTGTTATATGGAGAAAGGTCAATATTGGCAGTTACCAACTGTTCAATTTCCAAAGTGCTCGGGAGCCAGAAATGTGATACCAAATGTTCTGCTGGTAATGATTGAGGGGTGATTAATGACCAGGGCACAGGAGGTTATATCCAGCCGCTGCTGAAAATAATATGGGATCTTTTATTGTGCAGTGAGGGAGCAGGTCCATGTCTCATCTGAGGGATGACACTTCTGATAATGCAGCTAGTCTGTCTCTGCACGCCTGGCTCGCACCTCCCAACATGTCCAGTTGGTGCTGGACCACTACAGAGGTTTCCTTTTCTACCCTCAGTCTGGTTATGTTTGTTTCTCCACCCAATGGTCTCCACCCACCACTTTCCCCATTTACCTACCGACAACATCATCTGCAAACATGGAGTCTACAAGCACCAGGTTCTGATTCTCATCCACCTCCCACAACCTCTCCAGTGTTAGACTAGCTTCTCGAGATCTCACGTTGGACCTACATAAATTTTCTTCAATTGAACATGACCTTCAGTCTTCACCCCAAACGCCGTTCCCATCCCCTTGCCTGGTCTGCTGCCTTCCGCCTCTGCATTATCACCAAGCCTCACCATATCGGCTGCAGTCGCCTTGAACAATATCTGTGTGGCTCCAGCAATAATTTCCATCTGTCTTACTTCAACCGCTATCCGTAGATTTAAAGCTCAGCCAAAACTCTGTGGATTGTATAATAAATCATATCAAGTCTTGAGCTCTCCTCGTGATGGTCCATACAGACCTACCATAGCAATGTATGTTTCCCATTTAAAATTCTCATCCTCGCACACAAATCATATCGGGTCCTCGTCTTTCACTGTTTCTGAAATCCCCTTTGGCCATTTGCCCTTGTAGAGGTCGCTGCATTCCTCTAATTCTGGTGTATTATGTATCACCCTTACCCGCACAGTCAGTGGCTGTGCCAGCAGTGTACACTGGCCCAGACGGTGGAATTCCCTTCCTTAACCTTTCCGCATCTGCGCCAACCTCACAGACCCTTTCAGCACGTGGTTGCTTAGCCTTCTTTTTATCGCTAACAGCAATTGTAACGTCTTGCTTTTAGCTGTCGATGCAATGCTTTGGAATGCTTTTTTCCAATTTTACAAAGGCAGTATTTGTTGTTATATTGCTGTTGATAAAAGGAGTGACCAGAACTAGTTTATGTGAAATTGTTCTGGCCTGGAGGTTTGTTGATGCCTTATGCCTGGATGTAATAGGAACAGCAAAGTAACAATACAATGCAGTTACAATGTAACCACTGCCATTTAATAAAAGTAGCAAAAATAGCAGTTGGTGCTTGATCCTTCTACATCTCAGCCTCTAGCTTCCCAATCACCGCACCTTCCTTTCCAGCATTTCCCCCATTCCTCTTCTTTCTGCTCATTTGGATCTGCCTCTTAATCGCCTCATTCCTTCTCAGTTGTTCTTCCTTCCCATCAAACTTCCTCAATAACAGCCGACCTCCTCATCACTATCCCTCTTTCCTGAACCATCTTCATCCAGGCCACCCTCACCTGATCCACCTGCCCATCCTCCTGGACAATGCAATCATCCCGCATCAGCCAGGCTCACTCTCCAAAATCCCACCAATCCCACCAATCCCACATTGTAAACAACAATATTCCAATTGCACTAACTCCTTCCTCAAACTCACTGACAGCTCGCAACCTCAACATGCGAGATCATCTTCAAGAATTCAATCATCAAATACCATGTGGATTTGCTGGCTCTCTGAAGCAAAACATGTCATACCAGGTTTGAGGCCTCCATTTATACCAATCGTAGTGTTCGTATACAAACAGTGACATTTTCATATTAACTGAACAAAAGTCCATTTTACACCTCATTCTAGAAGGTGGAAGAGTGAAATTGTTTTGCTATCCAGCTTTCTAGTTCCCAAGATGGGAAAGTGGGAGAACACAGAACCAGTGTGAGTGGAAGATCAATGGTCGGCATGGACGTGGTGGACTGAAGGGCCTGTTTCCATGCTCTATCTCCAAAACTAGAACTAAAAAGTCATTACATTCAGCAACCATAACTTGCCAGAAAGTGGGAAAGGGTTAATTAGATTTTGGATTTGAAAATTCAAAGATGGGAAGGGATGTGTGGGGGGGGGGGGGGGGGGGGGGGAGTGAATAACAGAGCCAGCCACCACAACATCGCTTTCAACCTCGTACTCAAATTAACAAAAACAATCATCTGAGAAAGCAGTAATTAATTTAAAACAATAGATCATTCTGTAACGGTAACCTTGTAGTTTTTAACTCCTGCTTTTAACTCTGAGGAACTGTGCCCTGTGGACATACATAATACTCGCTCCAAACAAGTTTATCAAAAAGAAAACATGTAGAACAAGTCACGATAAAAGTAAATCTATGGACATGATTTACATAACTAAATGCAAATAGCAGCCTGACTGGATCTTTAATCTGATAATATAAGTGAATATCTCACTCTTTAATCTTTTCTCCATAACATTTATTCCTGCATGCAAAATTGTTTTCCCAAATTCCTACTGCCTTTGGTGGCTTAAGTAACTACATAATTTAAGACCTTGCATCCATCTGAACTTCATATCAGAGAACCATTTGTTGATAATAACATCACCATCGCCACCCTTTGACTTCTGTGAAATGCAATCTTGTTGAAGACGACAGAATTTAAATTCAGTCATCTTGTAAAAAAATATTTTAAAATCGATTCTCCTGATTTTATCTAATGTGCAGAACAACACTACTGCAAATGTTTTAGATAAAAATCCAGGTTTTGTTCGGCTCTCCCTGTTTGCTAATTGATAGATGTTCAATGCCCCCTTTATATAACTCTTTGGTAGTCAACGTATTCCATTCACAAGTTTAAAGCAATGGTATCATGTCTATGAGGATGATCATTCCAGACTTTATACAGGACATCCAGGATGAGTTAAATGTTTCAATTTATTTAAGGACAGAACAAAATCAAAGAGAAAAAGCAGCATCTTAAACCTACTAAGAGTTTGGGAGCACAGTTATAAACTAGAATTCATTATGTTTTTATTTAACTAGTGTTTATTTGATATTCAAGGGCCTAAGAGTGTTTTATTGTCACAAAAGCAGAACAATTAAATTCTTACTTGTAACAGCACAACAGATCTGCAAACAAATTACTTATGGCTAGCATAATATACAAAAAAATAAAATAAAATAATAGCAAAACAAAAGTTCCTATGCAACCAAGACAGTTTGTAGTTTAGTTAGTGTTCAAGAGTCTGGTAGTTGTTGGGAAGAAGCTGGTCCTGAACCAGGACGTTGCAGTTTTCAGACTCCTATACCTTCTTCCCGTTGGCAGGAGTGAAAGCAAGTGTGTCCTGGGTGGTGTGAGTCCCAGATGATTCTGGCTACCTTTTTGAGGCAGAAACTTCTACAGATCCCTTCGATAATAGGGAGGTCAGCACCCACCAGATGGACCAGCCAGTGACCACCATTTTGTCTTCTCCTTCGTTCCATCAATATTTACCATTATAATTCCAGGAACTTACTTATGCAATTATTCCTGATAAAATTTACATAGAACCATAGAAAATAGGTGCAGGAGTAGGTCATTCGGCCCTTCGAGCCTGCACCGCCATTCAATATGATCATGGCTGATCATCCAACTCAGTACCCTGTACCTGCCTTCTCCCCATACCCCCTGATCCCTTTAGCCACAAGGGCCACATCTAACTCCCTCTTAAATATAGCCAATGAACTGGCCTCAACTACCTTCTGTGGCAGAGAATTCCAGAGATTCACCACTCTCTGTGTAAAAAATGTTTTTCTCATCTCGGTCCTAAAAGATTTCCCCCTTATCCTGAAACTGTGACCCCTTGTTCTGGACTTCCCCAACATTGGGAACAATCTTCCTGCATCTAGCCTGTCCAACCCCTTAAGAATTTTGTAAGTTTCTATAAGATCTCCCCTCAATCTTCTAAATTCTAGCGCGTACAAGCCGAGTCTATCCAGTCTTTCTTCGTATGAAAGTCCTGACATCCCAGGAATCAGTCTGGTGTTCAATTTCTTGGTTTGCAAGATGTAGTTGTAATGCTAATATTGTCAACTGGCGACTGTTGACATAATATGTAACCACAATGTTGGTGCTGGCCACCCAGATGGTGTGTGGAGATCACATATTCAGCCCAGTGTTCGTTTCCCTTCCTGGTGCCCGGGAATTGCTCCCGCATTCCAAAGACATGCCAGTTGGCAGGTTAATTGGCTCCCGTGATTTACCTCTGGTGTAGATGTGCCTTGGTCGATGCAGGATGGGTTGCATGTGGAAGAGAAAGAGAAATCACTGGGAGAATGGGATTTATCTGAAAGCCAGTGTAAGTTTGACAGGCCACATGTCATCGTATGTAGTATGAAAATAATAGAAACATCCATATACAAAACAGAGGTATTAGTGATAATGTAAATACAAATAACAGCAGGCCCTGGACTAAAATGCTGGAGTAACTCAGCGGGTTAGGCAGCATCTCTGGAGAACATGGATAAGTGATGTTTTGGGTCAGGACCCTTCTTCAGACCGATTACGAGGGTGGTGGGCAAGAAAGAGAGCTGGTGCGAGGAGATATTAGTGAGATATGTCACCACCCAATTTTCATGTCAGAATACGTGAAATATCAATGACTTCATAAACAAACAAATAAATAATGCTCATCTTATTGGTGATAGAATTAGAAACAACTAATTCATGTAAACTAGAAGCTGATCTTCTACTTAGTGGCTGAACATCTTTAAGTAGCATATTCAGGAAATAAAAGGTCTCTGGGTGTATATGTGACAACATTTTTCAAAGAGTGTGTGACTTGTTGAGTGACATCCTTTCAGTAACTTAACATGACTTTTTAAGATAGATGTTCTGCGGATCCTGAAGAAAGGTAGAATGATTTAGCGAATAATTTTAGTACATTTTTTGTGTTGTGTGTCTGGTCACCCCATTACAGGAAGGATGTGAAGGCTTTGAAGAGGGTGCAAAAGAGGTTTATATGTTGTCATAGACTGTCATATGTTGAAGGAATGGAGCGACTGGGTTTGTACACACTAGAATTTAGAAGGATGAGAGGGTATCTTATTGAAGCATATAAGATTATTAAGGGTTCAAGAAGGAACTGCAGATGCTGGAAGATCGAAGGTACACAAAAATGCTGGAGAAACTCAGCGGGTGCAGCAGCATCTATGGAGCGAAGGAAATAGGCGACGTTTCGGGCCGAAACCCTTCCTCAGACTGATGGGTGGTGGGGGGGAGAAGGAAGGAAAAAGGGAGGAGGAGGAGCCCGAGGGCAGGGGGATGGGAGGAGACAGCTCGAGGGTTAAGGAAGGGGAGGAGACAGCAAGGGCTAGCAAAACTGGGAGAATTCAACGTTCATGCCATCCGGACGCAAGCAACCCAGGCGGAATATGAGGTGCTGTTCCTCCAATTTCCGGTGTTGCTCACTCTGGCAATGGAGGAGACCCAGGACAGAGAGGTCGGATTGGGAATGGGAGGGGGAGTTGAAGTGCTGAGCCACCGGGAGTTCAGGTAGGTTATTGCGGACTGAGCGGAGGTGTTCGGCGAAACGATCGCCCAACCTCCGCTTAGTCTCCCCGATGTAAATCAGCTGACATCTAGAGCAGCGGATGCAGTAGATGAGGTTGGAGGAGATACAGGTGAACCTTTGTCGCACCTGGAACGACTGCTTGGGTCCTTGAATGGAGTCGAGGGGGGAGGTGAAGGGACAGGTGTTGCATTTCTTGCGGTTGCAACGGAAAGTGCCTGGGGAGGGGGTGGTAAGATTATTAAGGGATTGGACACGCTAGAGGCAGGAAACATATTCCCATTGTCGGGGGAGTCCAGAACCAGGGGCCACAGTTTAAGAATAAGGGGTAGGCCATTTAGAACAGAGGTGAGGAAAAACTTTTTCACCCAAAGAGTTGTGAATCTGTGGGATTCTCTGCCTCATAAGGCAGTGGAGGCCAATTCTCTAGATGCTTTCAAGAGAGAGTTAGATAGAGCTCTTAAAGATAGCTGAGTCAAGGGATATGGGGAGAAGGCAGGAACAGGGTACTGATTGTGGATGATCAGCCATGATCACAGTGAATGGCGGTGCTGGCTCGAAGGGCCGAATGGCCTACTCCTGCACGCATTGTCTATTGTCTATTGTTTAGCAGAATGCTGCCTGGATTCGAGGGTATTGGCTACAAGAAGAGGTTGGAGTGTTTTATCTGGAATGGCGGAGATTGAGGGGAGACTTGATAGAAGCATATAAAAGGACGAGAGGCATAGATAGGGTAGTCAGCTAAAACCTTTCTTCCAGGGTTGAAATAGCAAAGACTAGATGGCAGAGCATTAAAGTGGGAGGGGCAAAGCTTAAAGGAGATGTGCAGGGCAAGCTTTTATTTACACAGTGGGTGGTGGTGTCTGTAATGCGCTGCCAAGGGTGTTGGTGGAAGCAGATACGATTGTGGCGTTTAAAGCTGATTTTGGATAGGCACACGGATATGCAGGGAATGGAGGGATATGCATCGCTTGCAGGGGGGTGGGATTAGTTTACCTTGGCATCATGTTTGGCACAGACATTGTGAGCCAAAGTGCCTGTCCCTGTGCTGTACTGTTCCATGTTCAATGATGTATCCAAGGCTATTCAGGGCAAGACATAAAGTGCAAAAAAAACAATACATTGATCCAGAAATAGTTGGGAAGTAGAGGCGGAAGAGTTCTGGATGATGTTACCATGAACATTTACATGCCAGAACACATCTTAATAACTCAGAGTGAAATGTTAAAGATGAGAAAGAAATGCATTATGTATCAGCATACAAGTTTGGAATTATAGTTTTGAGTAGATACAAGGATGCTGGTTTGTAAAAAAAAAAGACACAAAGTGTTGGAGTAACAGTCTGTCACGCAGCATCTCTCGAGATCATGGATAGGTGACATTTCAGGTCAGGGCCCTTCTTCACAGGTGGAAGGAGAGGGGGAGGGGAGGGTTATAGAGGGTTATGGTCTGAGTGCAGGTAGATGGGACTAGGGGAAAATAAGTGTTCGGCACGGACTTGTAGGGCCGAGATGGCCTGTTTCCGTGCTGTAATTGTTATATGGTTATATGGTTAAATAGGTATGAGTCCAGGTGTGGCACAAAGAAGAAGGGGGGAAGGATGGGGGAGGGGGAGTTTGTTGTGATCTAAAATTGGAGAATTCAATATTTACACCATTGGGTTGTAAGAGGAATACAAGGTGTTTTTCCTTGGTCTCACCGATGTACTGGAATTCAGGTCAGGAAAACCGCATGCAGTAGATGACGTTAGTGGAGGCACACCTGAAAGGACTGCTAGGGTCCCTGGATGGAGATGAGGTAGCAGGTATATGACAGGTTGCAGGGGATAGTACCTAAGGAGGGATGGTTTGGATGGGAAGGGATGAGTGAACCAAGGAGTTGTGGAGGGACCGGTGGAAGGAAATGGTGATGACATGTAACTGGTGGTGGGATCACGTTGAAGATGACGAGAATGTACGAGGACAATGTGTTGGGTGCAGAGGCTAGTGGGGTGACAGGTGAGGACCTGGGGAAAACTCTATCCTTGTTCTGTCGGGGGAGCAAGAGCAGAACTATGGGACACAGAGGAGAGCAGGCGAGGGATCCATCAATGACAGCGGGGAGGGGGAGGGGGATGTCTTAGATGTCTTAGAATGAATAGCTTCATCTTGGGAGCTGTAAAAAATTGACAGAGAGATCAAGAAAGGGGAGATAGGTGTCAGGGATAGCCCAAGTAATTTTCTGGGCAGGATGGAATTTTGTGGCAAATTTAATGAAATGAACGAGCTCCGCATGGGTGTCGGAGGCAGCCCTGATGCAGTCGTCTGTGTAATGGAGAAAGAGCTGGGGGGGTGGTGCCAGTGTATGCTTCGAACAAGGCCTAAGGCCACACCTATAACTTGGAGTTGGGGGATGGTGCCAGTGTATGATTGAAACAAGGACTGAATTACATTCGACGTTGGAGTTTTGGAGTGGGTTCGAGAAAGTTGTAAATAGAGAAGATTAATTACTCTGTATTCAGTCCCCAAATAGTTTATTGCCTTTTACCAACCGTGTGGTTACAAAGCTGTACATAAGGATGAAAAGAGAAGTTAAAATTGAATGCAGACAAGCTGCTGCGGAGATAAAATGTAAGGCTGCAAGAGGCATTTGCTTTCAATGTTATGTGTCCTTAAAATGTGAGCAATGTATGATTTAGGTACCTGACTCTACAAGCTTAGTCAGCGCTAAAGATTTCAAACTTTAATCAACTGTACACACTTACCCTTTCATAACAGTGACATTCAGTTTGGGAGAGGCATGCTGAGGGACAACAAACATGAACATTTTCTCAAACATGAACATAGAAACATAGAAACATAGAAATTAGGTGCAGGAGTAGGCCATTCGGCCCTTCGAGCCTGCACCGCCATTCAATATGATCATGGCTGATCATCCAACTCAGTATCCCGTACCTGCCTTCTCTCCATACCCTCTGGTCCCCTTAGCCACAAGGGCCACATCTAACCCCCTCTTAAATATAGCCAATGAACTGGCCTCAACTACCCTCTGTGGCAGAGAGTTCCAGAGATTCACCACTCTCTGTGTGAAAAAAGTTTTTCTCATCTCGGTTTTAAAGGATTTCCCCCTTATCCTTAAGCTGTGACCCCTTGTCCTGGACTTCCCCAACATCGGGAACAATCTTCCTGCATCTAGCCTGTCCAACCCCTTAAGAATTTTGTAAGTTTCTATAAGATCCCCTCTCGATCTCCTAAATTCTAGAGAGTATAAACCAAGTCTATCCAGTCTTTCTTCATAAGACAGTCCTGACATCCCAGGAATCAGTCTGGTGAACCTTCTCTGCACTCCCTCTATGGCAATAATGTCCTTCCTCAGATTTGGAGACCAAAACTGTACACAATACTCCAGGTGTGGTCTCACCAAGACCCTGTACAACTGCAGTAGAACCTCCCTGCTCCTATAGTCAAATCCTTTTGCTATGAAAGCTAACATACCATTCGCTTTCTTCACTGCCTGCTGCACCTGCATGCCTACTTTCAATGACTGGTGTACCATGACACCCAGGTCTCGCTGCATCTCCCCTTTTCCTAATCGGCCACCATTTAGATAATAGTCTGCTTTCCTGTTTTTGCCACCAAAATGGATAACCTCACATTTATCCACATTATACTGCATCTGCCAAACATTTGCCCACTCACCCAGCCTATCCAAGTCACCTTGCAGTCTCCTAGCATCCTCCTCACAGCTAACACTGCCCCCCAGCTTAGTGTCATCCACAAACTTGGAGATATTGCCTTCAATTCCCTCATCCAGATCATTAATATATATTGTAAATAGCTGGGGTCCCAGCACTGAGCCTTGCGGAACAACGGAAGATGACATAATCTGATGTAACCATGCATTGCTCTATGACTTTGTACGAATATATTTATTTTGAGATGCTGAGTCCTTTTATTCTGGGATCTGAATTGATCCTGGGTTACCCCGGTTTACAGACTGTAGGATCGACCCTGACTGTGAGATGGGGAGGATTGGGTTGCTGTCCTCCATGGCCTTTGTCACTTGCCTTGTGCTGTCACACTGGGTCAGAATCCATTAGGTATCTGATCAAAATAACAATCAATACAGATTTCTCATGGATGGCCAGTGCAAACAACCTCTTAGTTAAACTACATTAAAGATGCTATATAAATGCAAGTTATTATTACATGCACAGTCTCTATTTTATGGCAGTCATGTAAAAATGGTAAATTCTTAGTCCATCATCTGCAACAGGGAATCTATAATTTGAGTTCTACAAGGAGATAATGATCGATGTGGTTCTTGCAATTAGGACTGTTGTGCTATGTATTGGAAAATGTGAATATAATTGATTGTATGAAAGCCCAATTAAATACAAAACATACTGAAATTGGGGGAAGATTTAAGGTATTGTTGTTCTTCTTTGTGTTGTTGATTTGATTCATTGTCATAGAAATTAGTAGTTTTTTTTTTCTTTGGGTATGATGCATATTCTATTAACGAAACGTCAGAAAGCAGCATTCTGCAGTTCACTGTGCCAAATAGCGACCCAAATCTAGAAAAAAAACATCAGAGTCCCTTATGTTATTGTCAAGGAAACACATTGAGACATCTTGTGATCAGACACATGGACTACCAAAGAGTTAATAATCCAAGAGACCTTGAACATTTTCTCAAACACGGACAAGTTTATTTTTAATAAAATATTGGAGTTTCAATGAAAAGATTTATAGATGATGCAGGAAATATCTTTTCTTAAATGAACAATCTAAAATTCTGTCTTTCCCAACAGGGGTGTGTTTTGACATTCACAGTGATGTTATCAACTGACTAATGGTTTCTGCTTGTTTTAACAGATTTGCATTTCGTAAGGATGCAAGTTCTTTATAGTTATGCACTGCACCTGTGGTACTGTCGCTCAAGGTAAAGATTGGTAAAATATTTGTGCCTTCACGGATAATGTTTGGAAAATCAGAAATCAACGAGGAGTAACCACGATCAATTTAGGCTGACATAATTTGGCAGAATGATGCATTCGATTGAACATCTCATTTCTATTCTTGACATGAATCAGGATGTTTGTATGAGCTTAACGTTAAATTGATTGTGACAAGAATGGTGGAGCAGTAGGGTCCATATTTCAACCACAAAGATCTGGAACACACAGCTTAGAGGATAATGGAATTTGATTGCATTAGAACTTCCAAAAAGTGAGTGGGACAAGGTAACTAAATGGAAGGGTTAAGGGAAAAATGTTACAAACATAAATGTAAAGAACACGACCTGTTCAAAGAGTCACATTAGATGAACAGCATCTACCTGTGTAGTAAGATTGCACGACTCCTAAGTTTAATGTAACCGCAAGACTTTTTAGATCACTTCATGGAGGAAATTACAATTAGAAAATAATCTCTGCTTTTCAAAATCATTTAAAAAGTTCCAGGCAGTGTGTCTGTCACTATTGATGCCTCTTCCTCCCTAGTCCATTTAAGATTTGTGTTAGTGGCTGAAATGGAAAGTCTGAGTATAGTATGGCCCAGATTGCTCAAGATACAAGTGGATTGTGAAACGGAGCCTGTAAAACAATATAGCAATTGGGCAAGATTTGCAGTCTAAGACAGAGCCAAATTCTTGCCACACTGAGTTGGCATTCAGAACCCACTCAATGTTGATCTACAGAGCTGAATTAGTCAGAAAGTTAATGAAAGCAAACACACAGGTGAAACAAATGATAGTTTGGCCTTTGTTGCAAGGGGCTTGGAGTACAAAAACAAGGGAAACTTTATTGAGATTGTATGACGTTTTACATGGGTTTATTATTTGCACACCTAAGAAAAGATGTTCTTCCTTGGAGTCAGTGCCACAGCTGTCTCATAGGAGATCAAGGCTGAGTTCAATAGAATTATGGATTAAGATTCAGAGGATGAAGACGGGGACGAGGAGGAGAATATATAAACAGGAAAACATTAAATACGATGGATCAATTGTAACCTTGTTGCATGTTGGAACAGGCTTAAAGGGCTTAATCCTGTTTCTATTTTTCATGTTCTTAAATTTGAGAATTCAAGAATGAATAATCCCAAATTGTTGTTTGCCAAACTACAAAACTGAATGTGAAGACGTCAAAGCTGTTTTCAATCTTTCATTTGTCAGTACTCCAATTAAGTGGATATGTATAAATGTATATCTTTATCCAATACGAAGAGCCAGAACTTTTTTCACAGGCGACTATGGTTTTCAGTCTTGCATCGATGGCCGTGAATGCAGTGGAAAGATGTCGTCAATTGTAAATTGTGTTCCCCCTACACATTACCATCCACCCTCCAAAAAAGAAATGAAGCCTGCTCCTCAGTTGCAAATATCCCGCAAAGCCAAGCTGTAACGCATTGCAAGGGCAAAGAAACTTTGCAGTTTGATTCTTTTACTCCTTGTGCCCAAGCTATTCCTCCGCTGTTCTAATGGTTATGTGCACGCTTCTTGCAAAAGGAAGAGGGATCTGCCGCAGGAGCAATGCATGTACTCACGGTGCCTGCAGACCTAATCCGCATGCTAAGGTCAGCGCAAATGTAGCTGTGGAGCCAAACGCAGGTTCAGTGCCCCCTTCTGGAAGGACCTGTAAACTCGTCGAGATGAGCACACAAAAAAGTTTGTACAACGAATCATGATTAGTGATTATTCCCACCCATATCCAATTTTCCTAACGTATCTTTGCCTTTCAGTTTAGAGGTGATTGGGCTTTTATTGTGCAGTGCTAAAATAAAATATGACGGATACAAGAAAACAATATGCAAACTATTGTGTAAAATTAATAACTAGAGACATTTCATGGGAAGACCCTGGCATAAAGAAAGGAACTGGGAAAACTGTCAGGGTGGGCTAGGGATTAGTGTCAATAGAGGAATCTTTCAGTACATCATCGTCTACAGATATATGGGAGTGTGTGGACAATACATGCTGAATAAGGTGCAGAGAGTTTAGAACAATATATAAATCAATAACGTTATAAATTTTATGTTTGATAAAAATCTGAGAATAATCAAGAGTATTTAATTATTTAATACCTACAGACAATGGAACAATGAAAGTCTTACTTGCAACAGCATAACAGGCATGTATTGAAGCTGATGGTCACCTACGCCTTCTTCCTGATGGTAGGAGTGAAATGAGAGGTCAGGGTGGTGTAGGTCTTTGACGCTGCTGCCTGCCTTTTTGAGGCAGCACCTTAAATGTTGAAGATAGATATGTATGATAGGTATATGTTCAGATCTGGATCAGGTTATTTTGTTAAGAAATGTGCAAAGAGTGAATCTGGGTGGGAACCCGCTGCCAGCGATGAGCCAGCGGTACACACTGCTGACATACCAACCAAGTATGGACTTAACCTTGTCCAGATTTGATGGTGAAAGCCTGCTGTCCGAAGCTGGAACAATCCAAAATGGAAAGGTCCTGTTGGCAGCAGAATTCTGCATCAAGTATGCTGACTTGTGGGTGGGCCAGGGCAAGACCCACCCACATAGCAGCTGGAAACAGATGGCTCAGTCAGATGTCAAACCTACCAAGGACAACGCATCCAACACCCAGCAACTTTCAAATTAATCAAGTCATTTCAACAACCACAAAAAAAATTTTAATTAGATTTCTTTCAAATTTGATTTCTTAAAATATTAAATATTAAAAAATTAAATTTCTTAAATAAACAAATACATGAACACAACTAATGTTATAAGGGGATTCTAAAAGCACACTAGTTCTAAGGGGGGGGGGAGGTGGCGCAGAGGTAAAGTTGCTGACTTACAGCACCAGAGACCCAGGTTCAATCCTGACCTTGAATGTTGGCTGTGTGGGGTTTGCGCATTCTCCCTGTTTCATTTAGTTTAGAGATGCAGCCTGGATACAGGCTCTTCGGCCCACCGAGTCCGCACCGACCATCGAACGATCACCCATTTACACCAGTTCTTTATTATACCAACTTTCGCATCCACTCTCTCTACACTAGGAGCAACTTACAGCAGCCAGTAAACGTAAATCTGGCACATCTTTGGGATGTGGGAGGAAACTGGAGGGAACCGATGTAGTTACAGGAAGAGCGTGCAAACTCCACACAGATATCACCCGTGGTCAGGATCAAACACGAGTCTCTGGCACTGCGAGGCAGCAGCCCAACAGTTGAGCATGTGTGACTTTATCCCTGATGCAGTGATGAGCATTATCCTTACATTCTGCAGAATGATTGAAATACTGGGTAAGATTTCAGTGCATATTAAAGCTTCAGTATTGAGGAAATTGAATTAAAATCATCCCCCAGAGTGAAGACATAAACAGGTAGTAGATGGATTATTAGCTTTTGCTGGAGAAATGACAGCTCTACCTCAACATTCACCCAGCAATTAAAACACATGGTCGCTGTCTCATAAGTCAGCCAAGTGAATGCAGGATAGTAAACGGACATGAGGGAGATTGTGTTATGCATGTCCCAGACAGACAAGATGAAGGCCACAGCCGATCGCAGTTTTCATTCCTGAGGACAGTGAATAAGAAACAGATGTTGCACAGACTCATCAAAGGGAGATTTTAACCAAAAGAGGTTAGAAGCTTGGACATTATGCCATCGCAATAGGAATATGCAATACATATTTAAAAAGTAAAGAGGCTGCAGTTCCTTGGGGAGTTTTCATTTAACCTTGCTGAAACTGATGTAGGGAGTGAAAGGTGAAAGATGGATACTGGTATCTCACAAACACTCTGTACACAGGATAACTTCATTAATCACTCGACTGAAGAGAGAATACTAGACTTTCAGCTCTTCCTTGCACTCAATCCGTATTACACATAAAGCATGCATGACACAATATTGCCATAGTGCCAAATAAGATTAAGATAAGAGAAAGCTAGATAGGGCTCTTAAAAACAGCGGAGTCAGGGGATATGGGGAGAAGGCAGGAACGCAGGAACCGGGGAACTGATTGAGGATGATCAGCCATGATCACATTGAATGGCGATGCTGGCTCGAAGGGCCGAATGGCCTACTCCTGCACCTATTGTCTATTGTCTATTGTCTATTAATACCTGATGGCAGTATTCTGTGATATCTCCACAAAAGGGCAAATAGCATATTTCATAATATCATTACAATTCCCAAATCAACACCTGACATACCACATTGATATAACAGCAATCATGGAGTGCTGATGATATCCAATGGATTATCAAGATCTGATTGATTGAATTTGATTGCAAATTTACTAATGTCTGAGTGATTTTGTATATTTATTAGGTCTGGCAGATTGCACCTGATGTAACTATCTGGAATTTGCAGTCAACGGTGAAGTAAAGAAGCTAATCGGTGACCTTGAAGGACATTGCCCATATCACCCAGTTGACCTCAGCAATGTGGACCTCCTCTTGTCCAGCATCTGCTGTTGTTGTCTTAAAGAGATCACTGGCACTTTGTAAAATAGTTAAATCATTAAACTGGTCGAGCAGTCAATCACACTGAGGAATTCTCACAAATTATAATGTAAATAGCACAAGTTTACTTTGTATCTTAATCATTATAACCAAATAAAATTGAATTTAGAAGGATCAAAACAAATTTCTTCCTTACAGTATTTGAAATCTGTTAAATATTTACCAGAAGCAGTATACACCATAAACATCAAATGAGTTATTTAGAGTCAATTCGACCAGCAATAAAATGGAGACACAGATTGCAGATGTTGCAATCTTGAGCCAAATTGGTAGGGAACTCAGCAGATCAGGCAGCATGCGTGGACAGGTCGGGATCCAAGGGTTTTGATCCGAAATGTTATTTATCCATTTTGCTTCACAGATACTGCCTGGCCCATTGAGTTTCTCCAGCTGCTTGTTTGTTATGTGGTCAGCGGTTACCCTGGGTTATTGTGTCATTTCTGAACACACTTCTAGCTCATGCAATAGATTGTAACATTGGCACAGTATTTGCTTCCGGTTGACCTCACTTGATTGGATTTATGCCAGCGATATATGATTGGTTGTAGTGTATTGATTATAATAATGATAGCAATGTCTATTTGGTAGTACCTGTAATGACATGGTCTTTCTCCTCATACTGGGTTTGTTGGTAAAATAATCTTTGTTCCCCACAGCACATCCCTGGGTTAAAAACACCCTAGTTATGGTTTGTTCATATGAATCGCAGCACTGTATTTATTTCTCTCACAGTTCTTAGCTATTGTTCTTTCTTATTAGTGTCTTGTGTTTTTGATGCATTCATCCTGATATTGTGGAGAAATGTTTGTCCCATTGAGTGAACTCTGTGCATTGTCTGGCAAACGGACAAAATCGACCGAAGGACATCTGTGAAAATGAAACTTGGTCGTTACATGGGGAAGGAACATACATTAAATATGTTCAAGAAGGAACTGCAGATGCTGGAAAATCGAAGGTACACAAAAAAGCTGGAGAAACTCAGCGGGTTCAGCAGCATCTATCGAGTGAAGGAAATAGGTAACGTTTCGGGCCGAAACCCTTCTTCAGACTGATAGGGGGGGGCGGGGAGAAGGAAGGAAAAAGGAGGAGGAGGAGCCCGAGGGCTGGGGGATGGGAGGAGACAGCTCGAGGGCTAAGGAAGGGGAGGAGACAGCAAGGGCTAACAAAATTGGGAGAATTCAATGTTCAAGCCCGCAGGATGCAGACTCCCCAAGCGGAATATAAGGTGCTGTTCCTCCAATTTCTGGTGTTGCTCGCTCTGGCCATGGAGGAGACCCAGGACAGAGAGGTCGGATTCGGAGTGGGAGGGGGAGTTGAAGTGCTGAGCCACCGGGAGGTCAGGTAGGTTCTTGCGGACCGAGCGGAGGTGTTCGGCGAAACGATCGCCCAACCTCCGCTTAGTCTCACCGATGTAGATCAGCTGACATCTAGAGCAGCGGATGCAGTGGATGAGGTTGGAGGAGATACAGGTGATCCTCTGTCGCACCTGGAACGACGTGCCCGCTCCAACGTGACCCCACCACTCGCCACATCTTCCCATCTCCCCCCATGTCTGCCTTCCGCAAAGACCGCTCCCTCCGCAACTCCCTTGTCAATTCTTCCCTTCCCTCCCGTACCACCCCCTCCCCTGGCACTTTCCGTTGCAACCGCAAGAAATGCAACACCTGTCCCTTTACCTCCCCCATCGACTCCATTCAAGGACCCAAGCAGTCGTTCCAGGTGCGACAGAGGTTCACCTGTATCTCCTCCAACCTCATCTACTGCATCCGCTGCTCTAGATGTCAGCTGATCTACATCGGTGAGACTAAGCGGAGGTTGGGCGATCGTTTCGCCGAACACCTCCGCTCGGTCCGCAAGAACCTACCTGACCTCCCGGTGGCTCAGCACTTCAACTCCCCCTCCCACTCCGAATCCGACCTCTCTGTCCTGGGTCTCCTCCATGGCCAGAGTGAGCAACACCGGAAATTGGAGGAACAGCACCTTATATTCCGCTTGGGGAGTCTGCATCCTGCGGGCTTGAACATTGAATTCTCCCAATTTTGTTAGCCCTTGCTGTCTCCTCCCCTTCCTTAGCCCTCGGGCTGTCTCCTCCCATCCCCCAGCCCTCGGGCTCCTCCTCCTCCTTTTTCCTTCCTTTTCCCCGCCACCCCCTATCAGTCTGAAGAAGGGTTTCGGCCCGAAACGTTGCCTATTTCCTTCGCTCCATAGATGCTGCTGCACCCGCCGAGTTTCTCCAGCTTTTTTGTGTACCATACATTAAATATGGTTTGTGATACTATGCTTAGGTTCTGATTTTTGGAGATGGGAGATCCCATTGCGATAATGAACCGAGGACAGTAAATAAGAAATAAATGGTGCGCAGACTCATCCAAGACAGATGAACCAAAGGAAGCGAGATATGCCATGGTTCTTCACTCCTTGCTATAATAACTCCAATGCTCATTCTGTTTCCCCCAGCATTTAACACAACTAAAAGATTGCATTTTCAACTGAAACAGTGGCACAATAGGCCAGAAGGCCCCATCTGTACAGCTGATGTCCTGATTCCATGTAAAGTAACAGCATGTTATTATTCAGAAATAAGTGTTTCAATGCAAGTTGCCTGCGGCGCCAAAAGCAGACAAATGCCCGCGCAAATACTTAAGTCGGAAAGGAGTTCGGGGCATGCTAAACTGGCTGTAGCGTCGTCATTCTGTTGCTGCATGGGCCTGAGAGATGAATCTTTGGCTGTTGCTTTGGTTTTGCTTCAGGGCCGGGGTCCTCAAGCCCATGCGGGGTTCTTGAGTAGAGCAGTACTGTATCTGAGATGTTGAAGCTGGCCGGAGATCGTCGAGTTAGTGCAAACCCTTCCGATTCCAGTCCAGAGGGTGAGTTCAACTTTCAACTTCAATCTTAAACCTGATGTTAAATCAGGGCTCTGTCTGTCTATGTGTGTGTGGGGGTGTGGGGGTGGGTGTGCATGCGTGTGTGTGTGTGCCTGCATGTGAGTGTGCAACACATGTGGTGGTGGTGGAGATACTTTGTGAAGGGAACACGCAAACAATTAAAAAGAAAGCTGCCAGCAGCTAAATGCAATCTGAGCCACATGTTTGTGATTGACGTTCATGGTAATGTGAAATGGTCAGCATGATTTACCAGCTACAGCAGGCTGGGAAGAAATACATAGGGTATATGCTGTGTTTGAAACTCGAACTGTTTCCTAATAAGCTTTTCTCAATGCGCAACCTGATTTAGTTTTGTTTCAGCAATACAGGGTTCAATGGAGCTTTATTTATCACATGTGCAACTGCACAGTGAAATTATTTTTGTACATTTACACTTGCGGGCACCACCATGTTTTGGCACCACCGTGTTTTGGCACCGTTTTATTAGGGTAGTTGCTTGCTGATAGAAACACCTTTAGATTGCCACTGTATTGCCATTGTATCTGATCGTTTATGTAGTTCTAACAAAGCATGTTTCCATGTACATTACATTTGCTTCATTTAGTTATACCATTATTTGTTGATCGCACCTTTTTACTGACCTTGTAACACCAATGTTTGACAATGAAATTAACTGCCAGTGATACCAATACAGTGTGTGACTTGTATGCAATGGCCAAGAATATAACTAATGGTACAAATGCCCGGCAGATTGCAAATACTTACTGATGTAAGACTTATTAATGACTGAGATTCATCTGGTTATTGTTTTAATGACAGCAAAGTCTAGCTGGTATTTTACACCTGAACTTCGGAGCAATGTATACTTATGTCATATGTTTACATGATATAATATTACAAAGGCCTGACTCACAATATTTAATTGCCTCGGTGAAAATGCCAAATATCTGGAATGCAGTTATGACAGTTTTTGAATGACTGGTGCAGTCGTTCTATGTTTCCAATTCTAATGTGACGACACCAATTTGCAGATGCAATTATGACGATGCCTGACTATATAAAACTTATGTCCCACTTAGGAAACCTGAACGAAAACCTCTGGAGACTTTGCGCCCCACCCAAGGTTTCCGTGCGGTTCCCGGAGGTTGCAGGTGGTTGCCGGAGGTTGCAGGTAGTGGAAGCAGGTAGGGAGACTGACAAAAACCTCCGGGAACCTCCGGGAACCGCACGGAAACCTTGGGTGAGGCGCAGTCTCCAGAGGTTTCCGTTCAGGTTTCCTAAGTGGGACAGGGGCATTAGAGCAATTCAAGTTTAGACAAAGATGGGAGGCGTTTGTCCATAAGGATCAGCATTAACCATGTACATAAATTGGACTTCAAATAAGAAGTACATTTTCAGATCAAAGTGTCGAGGGTCGTTATAATCAGTGGAGAACATCAGCGGTAAATTAGCCAGCAACAAGTTATATACTTGCAATCATGTCCCACATCGAGCACAGTGACAACACAAACTGTGCGATATCAGCATAGACATAGGGAACTGCAGGTGCTGGTTTATAAACAAAAATATACCAAATGCTGGAGTAACTCAGCGGGTCAGGCAGCATCTGTGGAGAACATGAACGATTTTATGGATAGTAACGATCTCCAATGATGCCGCAACATCAGTCTGTCCGATTAACTGGACAACAGAATTGGTGTACAACTGGTAGACCACCATGAACAGACATTTTAATCGGCCACGTTTTTCTTGGAAAATTGTCTCAGTTGGGTTACAGTGCTGGAGGGAATTGCACATCTTAGATCTGTGGAAGTAGTTTCACTGGTTAACGACATTTTTAAAAAAAGGGAGCTGCAGGCCAGGATTTGTTTCTGGAGGGACAGAACCTCAATGGACCATGAAGTTATCTCAACTTTGCCCAGATCACGACACAATATGAATTATAAAAGAAGACGAGAGCACTGAACTAAGCAGAAAGAGCTTTAACTCAGTGCTCCCTAATGGACCATGAAGTTACCTCAACTTTTCTCAGATCAAGACTCCATATGAATTATAAAAGAGGTTTATCCCACTGCCCCCAAGAGTGGGTTCCTACCTGTGATCAGCAGCAAGGCATCGCTGAGCAACCACTGGCGGGCGGGTCAGATGATTGTTTTGTTCGAGAGAGTTCTCTGGGACTTGGAGGTGAAGTTTGGGAAGAGGTCGCCATGCCCGATTTCAGTAAGTACCGCTGTTCTCTTGTGATTAAGTGATATGCCGCTGAGAGACCGATTGGCATCTTTCAGAATAAGGATGTTGAATTTGGTAAGTTCTAGGTTGTTGGAGGGAAGAACCAAATCCAGGACTAGGGGCTGTAAAAAAAAAATCACCCATGGTTCAAACGTGGAATTGAGGCGAAATTTCCTCCACGCAAATAATGTAAAAGGAGCGTACTTATATTTTGAAAAATGTTAGTTCGCTTGGCGAGAGAGTATGGAAGAGAAGGATGGAGTTGGATGAGTTAGACCAGGTTGGATTTGCTGGGCTAACTGTATTTCATAAACCATGCAAAATGCTGTACCTGACCATTATCATTAAATCAGGAATCGGACACGCTGATTTTGATGTAGTGATTTTATTTGATTGCCAAAGTATAATTAGATGCTAATTTACTGATTCCAATCAAAGGTTGATTGGATTTGGTAGTCAATGGACTAGTTTCTGGTCTTAAGAAATCTGGTTTAGTTTGTTGACTGACGTATTGATGGCAGCATTTGACAGCGCCATTTATTATGTATAATTACTGATATGATGGCACCCAGAGATGACAATCTGATTACCAATATAAAAATACCTCTACCTGACTGGGTAACTGCTGAATGATTGGTCACTGTTTGCTTTTTGCATCTGATTGCTGCTATAGTAATGTCACTTGGACTAAATCCAACTGAGAATTGATGGATCTCTGCATGACTCATTGGCTGCTGAAGTAATGGGGACCGATCTGGAAAATAGAGGCATACGCTAATAGGAGAACAATGGTAACTAAGGAAATTGCCAGCGGAAAGGTAAGATAGGGAGCGGAGATAAGCAAGTTTCAGTGAATGCAGGGAGGTGCATACTGTGGTCACTCCAATGGTGATATTATCAACTATATGTAAATTATTTGAACTATTTTGGCCCTTTAAGTATTGCATCAAAAGCAATGTTGTAAAGAATGATCAGAATGGCAGCATACTTCAGGAGGACACTGACGGGCAGGTGAAGTGGATGGAGATATGAGTGAGGATAATAAATGTGGAGCGATCACTTTGAGAAGCACAACATTTGAGGGAGTGTAAATGGCAGGGAAGGTTAAAAAGCCATAATAAAATGTGAGGCACAAGGCACAAGGTAGTTTTACATGGAGTATTAAAAGCAAAAATAAAGAGCACGCTAATAATGATGAGATAGAGTACAGGAAGGTGATTACATAGAAACATAGAAATTAGGTGCAGGAGTAGGCCATTCGGCCCTTCAAGCCTGCACTGCCATTCAATATGATCATGGCTGATCATCCAACTCAGTATCCCGTACCTGCCTTCTCTCCATACCCTCTGATCCCCTTAGCCACAAGGGCCACATCTAACTCCCTCTTAAATATAGCCAATGAACTGGCCTCGACTACCCTCTGTGGCAGAGAGTTCCAGAGATTCACCACTCTCTGTGTAAAAAAAGTTCTTCTCATCTCGGTTTTAAAGGATTTCCCCCTTATCCTTGAGCTGTGACCCCTTGTCCTGGACTTCCCCAACATCGGGAGCAATCTTCCTGCATCTAGCCTGTCCAACCCCTTAAGAATTTTATAAGTTTCTATAAGATCCCCTCTCAATCTCCTAAATTCTAGAGAGTATAAACCAAGTCTATCCAGTCTTTCTTCATAAGACAGTCCTGACATCCCAGGAATCAGTCTGGTGAACCTTCTCTGCACTCCCTCTATGGCAATAATGTCCTTCCTCAGATTTGGAGACCAAAACTGTGCGCAATACTCCAGGTGTGGTCTCACCAAGACCCTGTACAACTGCAGTAGAACGTCCCTGCTCCTATACTCAAATCCTTTTGCTATGAAAGCTAACATACCATTCGCTTTCTTCACTGCCTGCTGCACCTGCATGCCTACTTTCAATGACTGGTGTACCATGACACCCAGGTCTCGCTGCATCTCCCCTTTTCCTAGTCGGCCACCATTTAGATAATAGTCTGCTTTCCTGTTTTTGCCACCAAAATGGATAACCTCACATTTATCCACATTATACTGCATCTGCCAAACATTTGCCCACTCACCCAGCCTATCCAAGTCACCTTGCAGTCTCCTAGCATCCTCCTCACAGCTAACACTGCCCCCCAGATTGGGAAGCTTATGTCAAGCAACAACCTAGCCCTTGACGTCAACAAGATGACAGTTGTTTGTTGACCTAAGGAAGGAGCTGTGGGTTGAAAACAACCCTGTTCTCACTACTGGAGCTCTGCAGAGATGGTTGACAGCTTCAAGTTCCGAGACGTCCACATCACCAGTAACCTAACCTGGTCCCTTCACACTAATGTGGTGAAATAGAAAATACACCAGCATATTTATTTTGGCATCTGAGAAGATGCAGCATGTCCATGAGAAAACTCCTGAACTTCTACAGATGTGCTATAGGGCAGCATCTCAGCTTGGTATGGCAACTGTCCTGCTCTTAACGGATCAGACCTGCAGAGTATGGTGCACACAGCCCAGTCCTTCACAGGCTTGACACTTGCTTCCATCCAGTCCATCTTAATGATGCGTTGCGCCATGGGGGTTATAAGAATCGTCAGCGATGCTTGCCACCCTGGCTTTTGTCTTTTCTCTCTTCTACCTTCCCAGGGAAGATACAGGAGGTTGAAAGCACAATTGTCCAAGCTTAACAACAGTTTCTTCTTGGCTGCTATCATACAATATCACCAATCCTTTTTCCTCCAGAGATGTTTCCTGGCCTGTTGAGCTACTCCAGCGTTTTGTGTTTATCCTGAATTTATCAACTCTTTCACACTTCCTTTCTGGGGGTTGCTGCCCACATTCTCTTAATACTACCTCATTCTTTTATGCCATTTTTTGCACTTCAGCATTTCGTTTTGCCCTTCTTCAGGTTTGCACTATAATCTTTGCACCATTTTACTGCTTTGCATTTGTCAATATATTGTATCTATTACTGCCATGTATGCTGTTTATGCTATGAGTTTATGCAACAAGGAATTTTATTGCACCCTGGTGCATGTAAACAAATCTGAGCTGATGTGATCTAAACCATGACCAACATCTGGGGTCTTCAACTGGAGTGAAGTCCCATGTCAACCACACCACTTGGGTACTTGAAGGTAGACACAAAATGCTGGAGTAACTCAGCGGGACAGACAGCATCCCTGGAGAGAAGGAATGGGACGTTTTGGATCGATAGCCTTCTTCAGACTTGTGCACTTGAAGAGGATACAGAAGAGATTGACCAGGATTGATGCCAATGAGGGGGAGCTCACTGCTATGCAGGAAATAGAGAAGCTGGAACTGATTTCCTTGGAACAGAGACGATTAAGAAATTATTTTGACAATCAGTGGGGACAAACTCTTTCCCCTATGAAGCTGGTTAATAACTGGACTTGACAGGTGATAGCACTAGAGAGAATGCAGTAAGCTTTTGCAGCAGGTTATTATGAATTAATGTCCGAGTGAGCTGTCCAAAAAAATGTGGGTTGTGGGATAAATTTTGCTCAGGTCATCAGACACTGATGCCCCGTTCCCTGTTAAAGTAGTTGCACTGTGCATCTTTTATAAAATGCAGTTATTTGTTGAGGCTAGTCCTGCAGCACCTCAAAGACTGGTGGCATCTACCCCTTCTCCTCATCCTCCTAAAAGGCCAAGGAGAGCGGAATACCACCCCTTGCAGGTTCCCCTCCAAGTCTCCTATCATTATGACTTTGTACTGTACTACAGTCACTCTACCAACACTGGGTTTAAATCCTGGAGCTCCCTGCCCAACACCAATGTGGGACTACCTTGCAAAGTGCTTCAGGACATTGCAAGGGACATTACACATGGGATCCAAATGTCAGCCTTGCTGAGGACACCAGGATCTCCTAAACGAAAGAGAAAACGCCATGCCTTGCTGTCTTCCCATTCCATTCCATTCAATATCACATATCATTGTCAATGCCTCGAAAATCAGATGTTGCTGAGTTACTCCAGCACTTTGTACTCGTTTGTGTCAACCAGCATCTGCAGTTTCTTGTTGCTACTTAATGATAATGCGTTGCATGTCATTGCTGATGGAATAATACCGTTATTTGATGTTGCATCTTATTCCTTACAGTCATACAGGCCTTACAACCCAGGTTGCCCATGCAGACTAACATGTCACATCAGCACTAGTCCCACCTGCCTGCGCTTGGCACATATCCTCGAAACCTATCAATATTTTAGAAAGAGAAAATGATCTTGGTGTTCATCTCAAGATAACATTGTGAATGTTTGAATCTACATTGTTGAATTAATGATGCCCAATCTACATCTGATTTCTGATGTGATAAATTCTTGAGATTACTTGTATCAGATTGTTGACCCTACTAACGCACAAACAACGTCTGATTTAATACCAGTCCATGGCTGAAATAATTGTTTTGCTTATCAATGATAAATCTCTGGTATTATCACATCGGTATTGGAATTATTGTTTGATATTACATTATTATTAACTCGATTAGACCATTGGTTGTCTTATTGCTGGCACCAAAGCAGGAGTAATTGGCCTTTTATAAGTTGCTGGTTGGTTCTTTGATGTTAATTCCTGATTCATTGCTGCTGTTAATGGTCACACATGTTTGACATGACATCTAATTACAGCTGAGGTGACATTTGTTAATGTAATGACTTCAGTATTTGACATTTGACATTTCACTGCCACTTAATAAAGCAAATGCATGAGTGTTCTGCGAAAGCACTTCACAGAATTTACTTGTTGCAGCAGTGCTCTGAATGCAAGACATTTGCAATTGCTAATGGGATGCCAAATTGTGCAAATTATGTGATTGATGAGTAGTAATGTCTGACAATGTCAAGTAGAATATTTGATTCATTCAATTTTCTGTGATGGGTTGAATCACTACATCCAGTTGCTTTAAATAGTTGGTACAACCACATTGTACACAATTAACATCATTAAAATTGCTAAAATAAAGCAAGCTCGAACAATATGTGAACAGGCTTTTTCCAAATCTTGGCTGGTCTAATGAGCATGGTTAATTAGCAACATTGTTCTAAGTAATCCTATGGAAAAAAATAATCATAACAAGACGGAAGCTTGTATTGAATTAGAGAGTGACATTTAAATTCAGAGCAAGAATTTTAAAATTTATAACCAGGTGTATACTTCATTAGGAACTTTCTAGGTGTAAAAAAAACCCATAGGTCTTCAATATACAAAGATATATTTTATTGTCAACAGATAAATTCCATTCTAAAGTAAATACCTCAGGGCAAGTAATCTATCATTGGCCAAATAAAGAGTTGAGGATGATATTAGATTAAAGTCTGAAGAAGGATCTCGAACCAAAACGTCACCTATTCCCTTTCTCCAGATAATCTGCCTGACCTGCTGAGTTACTCCAGCATTTTGTGTCTATATAACCATATAACAATTACAGCACGGAAACAGGCCATCTCGGCCCTTCTAGTCCGTGCCGAACACTTACTCTCACCTAGTCCCATCTACCTGCACTCAGACCATAACCCTCCATTCCTTTCCCGTCCATATACCTATCCAATTTATTTTAAATTATAAAATTGAACCTGACTCCGCCACTTCCACTGGAAGCTCATTCCACACAGCTACCACTCTCTGAGTAAAGAGGTTCCCCCTCATGTTACCCCTTAATTCTCAAATCATGTCCTCTTGTTTGAATCTTCCCTACTCTCAATGGAAAAAGCTTATCCACGTCAACTCTGTCTATCCCTTTCATAATTTTAAAGACCTCTATCAAGTCCCCCCTTAACCTTCTGCGCTCCAAAGAATAAAGACCTAACTTGTTCAACCTTTCTCTGTAACTTAGGTGCTGAAACCCAGGCAGCATTCTAGTAAATCTCCTCTGTACTCTTTCTATTTTGTTGACATCTTTCCTATAATTTGGCGACCAGAATTGTACACCATACTCCAGAATTGGCCTCACCAATGCCTTGAACAATTTTAACATTACACCCCAACTTCTATACTCAATGCTCTGATTTATAAAGGCCAGCACACCAAAAGCTTTCTTTACCACCCTATCTACATGAGATTCCACCTTCAGGGAACTATGCACAGTTATTCCTAGATCCCTCTGTTCAACTGCATTCCTCAATTCACTACCATTAACCATGTACGTCCTATTTTGATTTGTCCTGCCAAGGTGTAGCACCTCACACTTATCTGCATTAAACTCCATCTGCCATCTTTCAGCCCACTCTTCCAAATGGCCTAAATCTCTCCGTAGACTTTGAAAATCTACTTCAATATCCACAACACCACCTATCTTAGTATCATTTGCATACTTACTAATCCATTTTACCACACCATCATCCAGATTATTGATGTATATGACAAACAACAGTGGACCCAACACAGATCCCTGAGCCACCCCACTAATCACCGGCCTCCAACCTGACAAACAGCCATCCACCATTACTCTCTGGCATCTCCCATTCAGCCACTGTTGAATCCATCTTGCTACTCCACCATTAATACCCAACAATTGAACCTTCTTAACCAACCTTCCATGTGGAACCTTGTCAAAGGTTCTTAGATTATCTATCTTAGTCTATCTTTGATTAAAGGAACCAGGTTATAACATTGCCAGTACAAGGGTAAGCCAGAGGATAACAAACAGCAAAAACAGCAAAGGATAATCAAAATCTTGGTCGGGAAAAAGAAGGAGACATGGGTCAGGAATTGGAAGCAGGCATCAAACTAATGATGAACTGATACCGGTACACCAGAACCAAACACAGTCAGTCAATGAGAAAAAATATGTACAAATCCAGAATCACCAAATTTACCCCCTGGGTAGGTGAAATTTACCCTAGGTTGGTAACCCTTGATCTAGAGAGAATAGGGCCCCTCAAAAACCAAAGTGGTCATCTATCTGTGGAGCTCCAGGAGATGAGACGATACCCAAATAATATAAGGTAGACAAAAATGCTGGAGAAACTCAGCGGGTGCGGCAACAACTATGGAGCGAAGGAAATAGGCAACGTTTCGGGTCGAGACCCTTCTTCAGTGATGTGAGGGTGGGGGGAGGGGGGGGGGGGAGGTGGGAAGAAGAAAGGAAGAGGCGGAGCACAGGGGGGGGGGGGGGGCAGTGAGAGAGGAGGAGAACTTCTTCAAAGTAGGCTTTTTTTTTAAAGCGGAAAAAGATGTTAAGACTAAGGAACTCGGTAAAGTTATTGGAGATGTCTTGAGAACAGTCCATAGTACATTGGAGGAGGTGCTTGACGTCCTAAGGCATATGAAGGTAGATAAAACTCCCTGGCCTAATCAGGTATACCCAAGGGCACTGTGGGAAGCCAGAGAAGAATTTGCAGGAGTCTTGACTGAGGTATATGAATCATCACAAGACATGTGAGGTACCAGGAGACTGGAGGGTCGTGTTATGTTATGCCCCTGTCCCACTTAGGAAACCTGAACGGAAACCTCTGGAGACTTTGCGCCCCACCCAAGGTTTCCGTGCGGTTCCCGGAGGTTGCAGGTGGTTGCCGGAGGTAGTGGAAGCAGGTAGGGAGACTGACAAAGACCTCCGGGAACTGCACGGAAACCTTGGGTGGGGCGCAAAGTCTCCAGAGGTTTCCGTTCAGGTTTCCTAAGTGGGACAGGGGCATTACTAATTAAAATGGACTGCAAAGAAAAATCTGGGAACTATACACCAGTAAGGCTAACATCTGTGGTAGGACAGTTACCGGAGAGGATTCTGAGGGATAAGATATACATGCATTTAGACCATAAGACATTGGAGCAGAATTAGGCTATACAGCATGTCAAGTCTATTCTGCTATTCAATCATTGGTGATCTATTTTTCTCTCTCAACCTCATTCTTCTGTCTTCTCCACCTTTGTCATCCTTCCTAATCAAGAACCTATCAATCTTTGCCTTAAAAATATCCAACGTCTTGGCCTCCACATGAATTCCACAGGTTCTCCACCCTCTGGCTAAACAAATTCCTCCTCTTCTCCATTTTGAAGGTATGTCCTTTTATTCTGAGGCCATGCCATCTGGTTCTAGACTCTCCCATTACTGGAAACATCCTTTCCATGTGCACTATATCCAGGCCTTGGAAAGGTGACAACTGGTTAGGGATAGTCAATGCGATTTTGTGTGTCTCAAGAATATGATTTCGTTTTTTGAAGAGGTAACCAAGAAGTTTGATGAGGGCAGGCTGTGGACAGTCTACAAGGAACTCAGCAAGGCATTTGATAAGGTTCTGTGTGGTAGGCTGCTTTAGAAGTCTAGATCACATGTGATCCAGGGAGATAGACATAATGTGTAAGAAAGAACTGCAGATGCTGGTTTCAACCGAAGATAGACACCCAAAAAGCTGGAGTAAATCAGCGGGACAGGCAGCATCTCTGGAGAGAAGGAATGGGTAACGTTTCGGGGCGAGACCCTTCTTCAGACTCACGTTTCGGGTCGAGACCTTTCTTCAGAGAGAGTTAGCTAACTGGATATAGAATTGACTTTGTGGTAGGAAGAAGAGGGTGGAGGTATAAGGTTGTTTTTCAGACTGGAAGCCTGTGACTTGTGGTATGCCTCAGAGCTGGCTCCATTACTTTTTATCATCTAATCTGTGATTTGGATGAAAATGTAAAAGGCATGAATGGTAAGTTTGCAGTTAACACTAAAATAGGTGAAGATGGTCATCAAGAATTACAATGGAACCTTGATCAGCTTGGAAAGTGGATTGAGGAATGAGCAATTCAGCCAAGCATATAGTGTTGGCGAATAGATAGGGTGAATGCGTAGAGTATTTTTCCCAAATGGGAATCAAGAATTAGAGGACATCTGTTTAAGGTGAGAGCGGAAAGATTTAATATGAACCCGAGGGGCAACGTTTTCAGGCAGAGGGTAATGAGTACATGGAATGAGCTGCCAGAGAAGTAGCTGAGGCAGGTACAATATCAACATTTGAAATACATGTGTACAGGCACATGGTTAGGAAAGGTTTCGAGGATATGGGCCAAACAGCGGGGTTCACGGTGGCGCAGCGGTAGAGTTGCTGCCTTACAACGAATGCAGCGCCGGAGACTCGGGTTCGATCCCGACTACGGGTGCTGTCTGTATGGAGTTTGTACGTTCTCCCGTGGATTTTCTCCGAAATCTTCGGTTTCCTCCCACACTCCAAAGACGTACAGGTTTGTAGGTTCATTGGCTTGGTAAATGTAAAAATTGTCCCTAGTGGGTGTAGGATAGTGTTAATGTGCGGGGATCGCTAGTCGCCACAGACCTTGTGGGCCGAAAGGGCCTGTTTCTGCACTGTATCTCCAGACTAAATGGGACTAGCTTAGATGGGACATCCTGGTCGGCATGGACGAGTTGGGCCGAATGGCTTTTCCCATGCTGTATGGTTCTCAAATATCAATAAACTGGGGATGTAAGTGTGAGCATAAAAATATTTGTTAAAATTTCCACAAGAACATAAAAGAGGATCCAATTGAAAGGAAATTGAGTCTCTTAGATGCAGTTAAGAAAGTACAAAAATCGCTGAAATTGTAAAGGAGAATTCTGAATGATTTCGGAAGATGTATCATAGAAATAGTCAGAAGGGTCGAGTCAGGAGAAAGACTGTACACTGATTTGTGAAGTCCATTATTCAAAAGTGTGGTAACAGGAAATTTGAATCATAATCTGATTAGGCAAAGTCGGTAGGGTTTTATGAGAATGTTTGACAAATTGTTAAAATTTATTTTAGATGAAGTAACTGACAGGTAATTAAGGGGGAACCAGTAGAAGTGGTTAGAGTCTGGATTTTCCAAACACATATGTTGAAATGCTGCGGACCAGGTAGTTATGCAATATAAGCTCTTTAAGGTTTTGAGGGTAAAATTCGTATGGAGAGGGGTAGGCTAAAGAACAGAAACCAGCGGAGGTTGTAACTATTGAGGTGAACTAATGATCAGTAATTGAAACTCGAGTATTTGCAATTTGTATTAGTGACTTGCGTAGACATATGATACATCAGGATTAGTTGATAACGAAAAGCATAATAATTAAGACCAGGCCATCTGGCCTTTCAGTCTGTTCTGCAACTATACAAAATTAAACTTCTACCTCTGCCAATTTCCTGTAATGAATCCATATCCTTTCATTCCCTAATTTCAAAAAATCTATTGGCCTCGTAGAGTCATATAGCAAGGAAACAGCTTATTGAGTTCAGCATGTACATGCCAGTCAGTCAGCACTCATCGTATTAATTCCTTCTTCCTATCGGCTTCGGTGGCTTGGCAACTCCACAGCTTATCTTGACATTTCTGAAACGCAATTCTGCTTCAACCACTACCAGGCAGTATATTCCAGATGTAGAAACAAGGAACTGCAGATGCTGGTTTACAACAACAAAAAAGACACAAAGTGCTGGAGTAACCCAGCGGCAGCAACACTGGAGAACATGGATAGGTTAGGAAGAAGAGTCCCGACCCGAAACATCACTTATCCATCTTCTCCAGTGTTGCTGCCTGACTCTCTGAGTTACTCCAGCACTTTGTGTCTTTTTTTCAATGTATTTCAGATACTCGCTACTGTTTAAAAAAGATTTCTCAAATGCCCCTGTCCAGGGCCGGATTTGCGTATAAGCTAGACAAGCTTAAGCTTAGGGCCTCGAGATCTAGGGGGGGCCTACTCACCTCGCTGCCTCACTGACCATCTGCCCACCGGGACCTCCTACTCTTTGCCCGCTGACCCTGGCCACTCCACCGCCCTCCAGCAGCCCGCAGCCGTCGCCTTACCTGCAGCCTGGACTCAGCACCGGGCCTGAAGTTTCCACGCTGCAGACTCCCACTCCCCTGGGTTTGACTGCACAGGGTCTTAGTGCTAGGCCCCCTAACCCTGGTGATCTCAGTGGCTGTTCCACTGGGTCTTCCCCATTCCCCTCAAACCATGTGACCCCAGTTCTTCCCCATCCACACACACTACAGCCCTCATACCCCCTCCCCCCTGACCACCCACCACCCCTCCACCAGACATCGCCTCGGCCTCAGTCCACTCACCTGCCTTCCTCCGGCCCCAACCCCCATCCCTGCCGCAGGCCCAACACTCCAGCTTCAAACGGCGATCCAGGTAAGGCATCGCCCGCTCCGCGGTGAATCCAATATGTATTTTAAAACCAACTGTTTAATGACAACATACAGTAGGATCTAAAAGTGTCACACTGTCACTGTCGGGTAGTCATGGTCTTCTAGTCGTGGGGGTGGGGGATTGGAAGGGGGGCCTCACAAGTGAAATAGCTTAGGGCCTCTCTTCATCTAAATCCGGCCCTGCCCCTGTCCCACTTAGGAAACCTGAACGGAAACCTCTGGAGACTTTGTGCCCCACCCAAGGTTTCCGTGCGGTTCCCGGAGGTTGCAGGTGGTTGCCGGAGGTTGCAGGTAGTGGAAGCAGGTAGGGAGACTGACAAAAACCTCCGGGAACCGCACGGAAACCTTGGGTGGGGCACAAAGTCTCCAGAGGTTTCCGTTCAGGTTTCCTAAGTGGGACAGGGGCATTAGGCACCCTCTAAATCTAAATATCTTGCCCTTTCTGGTCTCTAAATTTATATATCTTTGATATAGGGTAGATTCCAGGAAACTATTCCCAAAAACTTGTTTTACTCATTGACTGAGCCTTCACGATCCTCTGGAGTAGATTCGCCAACCTCTTGAGTGAAAAGTTTCTCCAGGTCTCAATCCTAAATGGCCTAACCTTTAATCTGAAACCATTTTAGATGGTATTTAATGGAAAAGGGTTACATGATCTGATAATTAAATTAACTTTTGATAAACAATGATCATATTATGATAGAATTTTATATTATGCGATTTAGTTTGATTTGTAGCCAAGGTCTTAAATGTGAATAACAAACCACAAAGGCATGTGCTGTGAGCTGGTGATGGCAGATTAGGACGATACATTACAAGGAATAAATGGGAATGCCGTGCATGTAAAGAATTTATATAGAGTTTGGATATATAGAATGGTATGTATGGAATTAATTGCCACAGTTCATTCCATATAAGCTACAATAACAACATTTAAAAGGCATTTGGATAGACACATGGAAAGTGGGGAGGTCAAATGGAGGTAAATGTGGGCTATCTTACATGTGTATCCTGGTCGGCACGGATGCGTTGGACTAAAACTACTGAGTGACTCCATGACTAGAAGGTGTTAAATTCTAAATGCAATCTCAATTGTAAAAATGGTTCAACCCTGACTATCAAGAGCAGTTAAATATAGCATAGTATCAGGGGCCAATATACGGGGATACAAGAAACCACAGATGCAGCAGTCTTGAGCAAAACACTTATGGGCCTGTCCCACTCAGGCGACTTTTTAGGCGACTACAGGAGACCATGCGATCGCCACCTGGTCGCCACATGTTTGCGGGTGGTTGCCGGGGAACCGCCTTCATGGTCGTGAGTAGTGCCCTCAGACTCGCAACAAGTCGTAACAGCAGGTACATAAAAATGCTGGAGAAACTCAGCGGGTGCAGCAGCATATATGGTCTGAAGAAGGGTTTCGGTCCGAAACGTCGCCTATTTCCTTCGCTCCATAGATGCTGCTGCACCCGCTGAGTTTCTCCAGCATTTTTGTGTACCTTCGATTTTCCAGCATCTGCAGTTCCTTCTTAAACAAGTCGTAACGGCATTCTGGTCAGCGCTAATTTTGCAACATTAGCGGCGACCAGAATTTTGACGCCATGGAGAGTAGCGAGAATTCTCGTGACCTAGGTGCAGTGGTAGTGGGTCGCCAGGAGGTCGTAGGTTGTCATAGGTTGTCGCCGTTGCTGACCGGTGAATTTAATTGGCTCATTGGTTGAAAAACATACGTTTTCAGAACCAAGGATAACCGCCGAGCTTCACAGCCGTGTATCTCTGGCTTCTTAAAAAGTTGTCTCCACTCCTTCTCCCCACCCCGTCTCCCCACTCTCACCCCCCTCTCCCCCCCCCCCCCCCCCCCCTCTTTTAAAGGACTTAAGTGACCCTTCCCGTACACTGTGCTTTCACCGTCTTAATTACAGCGCCAACCTTCCTGTTCATTGTGATGTGTGTCTGTATCACACCGGCTTTGCACCGTGTGAATTTCACTCAGCCAGAGCTCCCCCCGCTTGCCCTGTCCCCCGCCTGCATAACTGGCTTGTGAAGGAAGCGATGTGTGTATGTGTGTGTGTGAGTTTACACTCTGACAGTCGCTATTCCAGTCGCCGGTTTTTCAGCGACCTGCTACGACTTAACAGTCGCCTGAAAAATCGCCTAAGTTGGACAGGCCCATTAAGTACCGTTATACTGATATGGATTGAGGAATGTTTGGGTTGGGGGGAGCCTGCGATCCGTGGATTTCACAGAGCTTGATGCTGGGGCTTGGGTTCACTCTTTCCAATACATAGGGCCATAACAGCAATAGCAGGCATAAAGCTGAGGGGCCAGATACAGCTTATCTCCAGCCTCTCGGCTCAGTCATTTATGAACACTCTGGACGTATTCCATGGAACGGTCTGGCTATCAGCCATATCTGGCCCAGAGCAATTGTAACATTGTTGACCTTGTGACACCAAAGCTGGTGACTAATCAATGATTTACGTGTAACAATGGATGCCTGGATCTGCACCGAACCAATGCATCTCTAATTCCGTAAGGTGAAGGAAGGATGTGATATCTGAATCCTTGCATCCTAGTGCTGATATCACTGTCTATGGAGGTGTCCGTATATTATATGGCATTTCTCAACCGATTGCATGATGTCAATGACTGATGAATTACCGATCAAGTAATGATGCGTTTGATGTGTTATAGAATTGGGTATTGTATTATATCTGCTTCATTGACGCACTTCTATATTCTTTGATTGCCACTGAATTTTATGAATGCATGATTAATTGCAACTTCTGATGCTGCAATGCAAATGTGCAACAACTTCTGCTTGCTGATGTGAGGCTACAAATGTATGGTTGCTTTGGGTACTTCAGGCGATTACAACAATGCATTATTAAGGGGCTGTCCCACTTGGGCGACCTAATCCGCAAGATCTGCCCTCGACTCATACTCGCAGCATGGTCGACTCGAGGTCATAGGAGGTCTTTGTAACTCTCCTTCATGCTCGAGAGTAGTCCCCCCGCGTACTCGAGGCCTCAGCTAGATCACGGCGTATTTTTCAACATGTTGAAAAATGCCCGCGAGTAAAAAAAGGTCGCCATGGATAAAAAATCGATACTTTTTTTACTCGTAGGTTTAGTCCTAGTAGTAGGTCGTAGTAGGTCGGCATGTTAGTCATAGGTAATCGAGGGTAGTCGAAAGTAGTCGTAGATAGTCTTCATCATAGTCGAAGGGAGGCCGAAGGATATCGAAGGAGGTCGTCTTCACTCTCCACTATTCAGTGTCCAATTTTCCCGAAGATAGTCGTAGCTAGTCAAAGCTGGTCTTCAACATAGTCGAAGGAGGTCGAAGGAGGTCTTCTACATAGTTGAAGGAGGTCTTCAACATGACATTTTTAAAACTCTTCTAAACTCGCCAATTAGGTCGCCCAAACAAGTGTGTCTACGTGGTTTAGATCGTTAACTGTCAACATCTTTACTCAGAGGCAGTGTCAAACACTGCAATCTGTAATCAAAAGTAATCATGCTTTGGTTAAATTCAGAGATCAGTACCCCTCCCAATCTCTGAATTTAACCAGAGCATGATTACTTTTGATTACAGATTGCAGTGTTTGACACTGCCTCTGAGTAAAGATGTTGACAGTTAACGATCTAAACCACGTAGACACACTTGCTTAGGTGCATGCTGGTTTGTTTACTAAAACGTAGGAAAATGGGGTTGGAATTTAACAATTCCAAAGACATGTGGGCTGACCAAGGTTTAGAGGAAGCAACATAAAATAAACTGGTTTTGTCAGGTTGACAAAATTTACCCCGGATAATATACCCTCTGAACATGTACTGCATCTATCTTAATCTCGGGGGGAATGCTGTTAATAGAACAGTTGAAGATCTCCAGGTTTGGGGCGCTGCCTTGAGGGTCTCCTCCAGCAGTATCCTCTGGGTGAGTAAATTGACCTCCATTTAGCACAAGCATCTTTCGTGTGTGGGGAAAACTCTGTGTAGGAAAGAACTGCAGATGCTGGTTTACACGTAATATGCTGGAGTAACTTAGCGGGTCAGGTAGCATCCTGGCCAGTCTGAAGAAGGATCTCGACCCGAAACGTCACCTATTCCTTTTTCTCCAGAGATGCTGCTTGACCCAGCTGAGTTATTCTATTGATGAGATTAACGGGGAGGGTGGACGGACTATTGACAATAATTTCATTACTCTTCACAGTGTACCAGCTGGCTTTCATTTGTCCTGCTTCATGTCGCCCTGTCATGCTTGGGCAGTTTCCCATTTTGACAGCTCGGTGGGTATTTATTGCTGAACTAGAGTTGGTTCGCTGGCTGTAAGGTGCAGGTCCTCAGCATCACAACAGGGATGGTACTAGATGCAAACCTGCTCCATCCACGTGGAGTGCATTAAAGTCACTCTCGCTAGAATTTAGAAGATTGAGGGGGGATCTTATAGAAACTTACAAAATTCTTAAGGGGTTGGACAGGCTAGATACAGGAAGATTGTTCCCGATGTTGGGGAAGTCCAGAACAAGGGGTCACAGTTTAAGGATAAGGGGGAAATCTTTTAGGACCGAGATGAGAGAAACATTTTTCACACAGAGAGTGGTGAATCTCTGGAATTCTTTGCCACAGAAGGTAGTTGAGGCCAGTTCATTGGCTATATTTAAGAGGGAGTTAGATGTGGCCCTTGTGTCTAAAGGGATCAGGGGGTATGGAGAGAAGGCAGGTACAGGATACTGAGTTGGATGATCAGCCATGATCATATTGAATGGCGGTGCAGGCTCGAAGGGCCGAATGGCCTACTCCTGCACCTATTTTCTATGTTTCTATGTTTCTATGTTTTGCATCTGTTGTAATGGGAGACCTTGAAGAGGTTGCGAAGGATACATGTGGATGAAGATGGATGGATGTGCTGCTGCCTTATTTTATGAACTCGTGCTGGGTTAAGTCCATAAGAAATAGAAGCAGGAGTGAGCTATTAAGCTTTTTGTGCCAAAGGCATCAACTCGTTTAGCTGTACAAGATGTTGATGAGATTGTGCCTGGAATATTGCCTGCAGTTCTGAACGCTGTACTATTGGAAAGATGTGAGAAGGCTAGAGAGGATGTAGATAAGATTCAACAAGGATGTTGCTGGGACTGGGATGAGGGTGGATAGAGGGGGCTTGAGTTACAAGGATAGCCTGGATAGCCTGGGACTGTTTTCCCTAGAGCGACGGAAGCTGAGCAGTGACCTCTATAAAGGTTTACAAAACCTTGAGGGACATAGATAAGGTGGATTGTCTTTTTGTTTTCTCAGGGTGCAGGAATCTCAGACTAGATGGCACATGTTTACGGTGAGAGGGGAAAGATTTAAAGGGACCCGAGGAATAGTTTGTCACACAGAGTTTGGTGGTATATGGAGTGACCTGCCCTCAAAACTGGTAGAGGCAGGTAGAATTACACCTTTTAAAAGACATTTGGACAGGGACGTGGATGGGAAAGGCAAGGAGAGAAATAAGCCAAATGTAAGCCATTGGGACTAGCTCAGGGAAGACTTGCCGGTCACGGTGGCGCAGCGGTAGAGTTGCTGCCTTACAGCGAATGCAGCGCCGGTGACCCGGGTTCGATCCCGACTACGGGTGCTGTCTGTACGGAGTTTGTACATTCTCCCCATTTTTTCTCTGAGATCTTCGGTTTCCTCCCACACTCCAAAGACGTACAGGTTTGTAGGTTAATTGGCTTGGTAAATGTAAAAATTGCCCCTGGTGGGTGTAGGATAGTGTTAATGTGCGGGGATCGCTGGTCGGCGCGGACCCGGTGGGTCGAAGGGCCTGTTTCCGCGCTGTATCTCTAAAACCTAAACTAAATTTGATCGGCGTGAGTGAGTCGAGTTGAAGAGCTTGTTTCTGTGCTGGGTAACTCTATCACACTACCTTCCATTGACGATGCACTAATAGCATTCTATCTTTACATAAAATTATTCGATTGAAAACCTTGCATACTGTTGGCCTTTTTCTTAATCTTCCCTGCACTACAGTTCTTCAGAAATGAATATTTAGAAACTGACAGGTAAATCACCTTGATCACCTGTGTGCTACGTCACAGAAGGATACCGTCCATTGAGAACCATCCATGTCATGATTTTCTGCGTTTTAACAATTTGCTGTTTCTTTTATAGTTTGTGTTTACATCATTACCTTTTTTTCTCACAGAGCTTCTGTAAGAGCAAGTTTTTTTAACTTTGTAACTCAAACTGTTTGCTCATGAATTCTGCAAAGGCATATTTCTACTGCAGGAACTGGTGTGACATAAAGCTATACTGTTCCGTATTCAAGCAGAAAGTCTTGTGCCACATTACTGAGCACCAAACATTTGTTAAGGTGTTTAAAGCAGCAGTGCCTTATACCTTGTACCTTGAGAAGAGTCCTCCAGAGACTATACTGGAAGTTGGACAATTTTATACTGGACAATTTTTACATTTATCAAGCCAATAAATCAAGTCAATCAACGTACAAGCAACCTCCTACTCTATGATCGACCCATTATATCTTGGCTTTGATTTTCAAATTTTGTTAATCCTGTTCAACATTATTTTTAAAAGTACATTGTTGAATGCCCAATACAGTTAATTATTTACAAGCTTTTCAAGGGGATGGGCAGGAAAAATGTGCCAGGAGTGACTAAGATGGGCCACAGTATGCAATTTTATTTCACCCTCTTTCCCGCAACCCCCCTTCCCCTTCCTCACCCCATCACCATCCTATCTGAACAGGGAGACAAGCTGATTTCCCCAGTGTGTCTCTGCACTGCATGGTATCACAAATCTATCTTGAATCTTAAGCTACAGGTGTCAGAGGTTATGGGGCGAAGGCAGGAGAATGGGGTTCGGAGGGAGAGATAGATCAGCCATGATTGAATGGCGGAGTAGACTTGATGGGCCGAATGGCCTCATTCTACTCCAATTCCTTATTACCTAAATTTTGCTTAATTTTGCAGATTCACCATCGATTTTCTGGCACCTTGGGTCCCAGAGGCTTGCCGGATTATCCGCTTTGCCAGACCAACAGAGGTCACATAGAAACACTGACCCACCTTTGACCCTCTAATTATAACCTTCCCGTATCTCTACATCACCATGGACTGCTAGAAACTTAAATAAAGAATCAACAATTGTCAGAGAAGTAAACAATGAACTTTCAGCATGGAGGCACACGTCCTGAAACTTACAATGCTCTCATCATTTTGTCCGGAGTAAAGGAGATGCCGGACCAACAGTAGCCAGAATATCAGTGGTGTATCTGTAATGGGGAAAGGGGAAATGCAGGCATAGAGCACTTAGCCGTGTTTATGGGCAAATATTCCAGGCCATCGGATTGAATAGCAACACTGCAGCTAATTTGGCCAAATTGGGAAAAAAATGTGGGTTTTTAAGTTTCGTGCACAGGGTTGGTTTTAAACCGATGCCACAAGATTATCCCAAACTCCGCACGTTCACCTTGAGTTGCAACAACTCACAGCAGTCCCAAAGCCTATGAAAATGTTAGAAAATCATATAATAGTGTAGTTAAACACATCTGAAGAAAATAAGCAAGGAAAAGATTGGATGTCATAGGTTCGATCCATTTAAAGACATAAGTTGGATAGATTTCCTTTTCATTATTACCCTTAAGTTAAAAAGGTTTTATTTGTCAACTGTTTTAGTTTATTTCATGTCGTACTTCCAAGTTCCAGTCAATTAAAATAAAATCTTGAAAAGCATAAACTGCCAATGCTAGAAATTTGAATGATAATCAAAGCGCTGGGAATCTTCAGCAGGTCAGGCAGCATCTGCGGAGAGAGGAACAGCGTTAACATTTCGGGTTGACTTGAACTGATGAGGGTCATCGACCTGAAGTTATTCTGCTTTTTCTATTGAAGTAAGCTCGTGCCTTGCTTAACCTTGATGTTTTTATTTCTGCATTTCTTGAGAATAAAGGGGATAACGAATAAAGGGAATTTAGGGTGTTTGTGTCGAGGTTCAGAGTGTTATTTGGGGTTGTGGAGGTGCCTTTAATATTGACATCCTCCAACTGTGTACGATGCTGGCCCCCCTGACCACCTGGACTCACCTAGGGGACCGACATGGACCAAGCAAAATGTCGAAATAGGGACCAATAAATAAATGTATAATAAGCTAGCATGGAAGAAGCTAGTTTACACAAAGGTTCACAAAGTGCTGGAGTAACTCAGCGGGTCAGGCGACATTGGTGGAGGACATGGGTAGGTGACTGAAATGTTCACCTATCCATGTTGTCCAGAGATGATGCCTGACTCGCTGAATTACTCCAATACTTTGTATCCTTCAGCATGGAGCAAGATTTACTGGAAGGCGAATGTGCCAGACACCAGGAGTTCAGCAGAGTCGTTTAAGTTTTGCTGAGCAACACACCTCCATCATTACTGCTTGGCAGGGAGATGTAACGCTCTCCATTATGCCGGATCATCCAGTCCACCAACGGGGACTTCCTACAAATTCTTCAGTCTGAAGAAGGGTCTCGACCCGAAATGTCACCCATTCCTTCTCTCCGGAGATGCTGCCTGTCCCGCGGAGTTACTCCAGTATTTTGTGTCTACCTGAGAAATATAGACGGTGATATAGAGAGAGATAGAACTAATGAATGAAAGATATGCAAAAAGTAACGATGACCAAGGAGAATTAGAACCCACAATGGTCCATTGTTGGCAGTTGCGCTAGGTGATAACAAGTTATACAGACAGTGAAACCCAACAGGACGACAGTGAAACTAGTATGACAACTCGGGTGGGGGAGGGATGGAGATAGATGGGATGCAAGGGTTACTTGAAGTTAGAGAAATCAATATTGATTTCTCTTCACAGCTAGATCGATAAGAACTGGGCAGTGGATATATATTTAACAGCTGAATAGATTAAATCTGGACAGAAGAGCTCCATGTTATAATCTGTTAAGTGTCGCAAAGCCAAAATCCAGAGTACTTGCCTGTGGAAAGCCCTTCACTCTGTCCATCACGTGCAACGATGTCATTGAAGTAAAGAACTGCAGATCGGAGGTAGGCCTTTCCAAACCCTGTAAAGTTTGCAACACAACTGGCACCAATTGATGCCAAACGTCAATCCAATTACTGGGGGTTGCTCATTATGAATTACTGCTCACAATGCCCACACTCCCTGGACTTAACCTGGATCTGATAGCCCTGTGGTTTGCCGAATGACCTTCAGTGTTGGTAAGTAGGTATAACAAGGTAACGTTTGGTTAAGTGGCTGCTATAAATCACCCTGTAGTATTCGTAAATGGCAAAGAACCAAAGTGGATCTGATGGGCATATGTTTTAGTGGCACAGCATGGAAACAAGCCCTTCATGCTGATCCAGAGTCCATGCTGTTCATCAATGAACCGTTCACGCTGATTCTGTTATCCCACTTTTTCCATCAATTCTCTACATGCTAGGGGCAATTTACAGTCCAATTAACCTTCAAACCTGCATGTCTCATAGAATGTGGGAGGAAACTGAGCACCCAGAGGAAACCCACGCAGGCACAGAAAGAATGTGCAAACTCCATCCGAGGTCAAGATTGAATCTGGATCTCTGGTACTGTGAGACAGCAACTCTACTAGCTGCACCTCTAGCATGTACCTCTTAGGTTTACCATCCTCTTAAAGGGCCTGTCCCTCTGTATGAGGTAATTCAAGAGTTCTCCCGTGTTCTCCCCTGATTCGAGCTCGTGTAATGTATGTAGCGGGTATGTAGGAGCTCGTGGATGTCACGTAGCGGCTCGTACGAGTAACAGTAGGTACTCGGGAAATCCAGTAAACACGTGACGTTTTTTCAACACTGTGAAAAATGTCCACGAGTAAAAGAATACTCATGATGAAAATAATTGTTCCTTTCTACTCGTACGAGCCGCTACGTACATTACACAATCAGGGGAGAACTCGGGAGAACTCTTGAATTACCTCATGCAGTGGGACAGGCCCTTAACTGTAATAAGAAGGAACATAAATGCATGGACCTCTGTTGCCTTAATCACCATGGACTTGTGCTTTGGGTGAGTTGGGAGCATTTCGACTTTTGGCTGGTGCAGGTTTCCGTGGTGACAATGGGGAGGAAAATCTTTGCCTGCAAACCTGTGCGACTTCACGGTGCCAGTTGGCCCTGCAGTTCAGTCCTGAACGGAATAACCTCATCCACCCTGGATTTCCTCCCAGCCGTTGAAGTTCATGGGGGATCATATTGTATTGAGAGCAAAGCCAACAGGACTTATTTCCACTTGGACCCATGGAATCACCACCATATATATGAGTTAGGCTTGACGCAAAATGCTGGAGTAAATCAGCAGCTCAGGCAACATACTTAGAGCACAAGGATAGGCGACATTTCGGGTTGGAACCCTTCTTCAGTTGAGTTGGGCTATTGCTATTCCCGTTGAATCACTTAGTTTAGTTTAAATTTACACCGTGGAAACAGGCCCTTCGGCCCACTGAGTCGGCTCAGACCCCATTCACTAGCACTATCCTATATGCGAGGGCCAATTTACAAAAGCCAGTTAATCTACAAATCGTCACGTCTTTGGATTGTGGGAGGAAACCAGAGCACTGGAGACACCCACTCACAGGGAGAACGGGGTACACACTATGTACAGAGAGCACCCATAGTCATGAACAAACCCGGATCTCTGGCACTGTAGGGAGTCAACTCTACCGCTGTGCCTTTGTGCTGCCATTGAAGAAGTTACCTGTCGCCACATGCAATGATCTGGAGGGTGGTTCTACGCATTACTGATACCACTACCTGCGCGCTACCGACAGAACCATAGGGCTAAAATCGCCATCGCATTTTTCAACTTTGCTTGCGTTCCTGGGCACCGCAGCTTACACACTACCTGAGAGTGACTCTTCAATGATGCATTTGCTTTTGACTTCAGTGGGGAACCTTCCAAGGAGCCAGTGTTAAATACAAGCAACGACCAAGACTGAAATACTGGTCTAAATATAGAAACCTTTGTCATGGGTCATCAGTTATTTCAGTTTCATTAAAAACCTGACTTGTGAAAGCAGATTTCCTTTTATGGGGAAGCGAGTATCTGATTGGCGACGGTGTTACCGGGTGGGGGTTTGTGGGTGAGTGAATAAACTTCTGTATCCTGGGTGGCTGAAGTTCTAACTGATTCATTGAAGTTTTATTAAAAGCAGATATGGCGCTCAATTCTTTGCAGATCCTTTGAACATTTTTATTACTGTACTTTATAGCTGTCTGCTGCGGAAACAACAGGGATGTCTTGTTATTGTCAGGGTCCTGTAGCTGCATTTGAGTTTTATTGCCAATACAGATTGCTTGCTCTTACTGGGAAAATAAGACTTCCTTCTATCTTAATTATTATCTCCCAACTTTAAATGTCATGCATTTTATTCAGGCTTGTGCAGTTGGGTCTGATCTTTCAAATCGATGCCGGCTACAATAATACTGCAAGGGGAATTGGTTCAAAAGTGAAACACGTCTATGTTTTCATAAATCCTTTCAGCAGTTTCGCTTCTTAAGTGTGATTGCTGTGTTTTGGTTTGTCCTAACCCAATAATGCGACAATAAATAGACCCAGGAGCCTCTTCCAGTAAGTGGTTCAATAACTGGTGTTGCGGGAGAAGGCACTATTCTTCCCAAGAACAGATATTCCCTTTGGAACTAAGAACAAGCCACCACTCAGCAGTAGCACCAACATATGCAAGATTGCATAGTGTCCTATAGAATCTATCTCCACTCAGCTTAAATGGTTGATCAGCATGCTCCCACACCTGTCAACATCCTTCCATTCTCCTTTGCTCATGTACTAATGTTGCATTAAGTGGATCGAATTGATTTGCTTCAGCTGTTTGCTCTGCAAGGGTAACAGGTTCCACATTCTCACTGGCCCCTGAGTGGACATTTTCTCCTGAGATTGTTTGTTATTAACATGTTTTATGGCTCTGTGTTTTGGACTCCTTACAAGAGAAAACATCATCCCTGCGCCTACATTACTGAATACCTTTCATCATTTCAATGACCTCTATCAGGTCAGCCCTTGCCTTTTTCCTTTCAGAGGAAAGAGTCCCAGCCTGTTGCTGATTACAATCTCTCAGTTCTGGTGTCATCCTTATAAATCCTGATAAATCTATTAAATTTGTTTTTGCACATGTCACTGCAAATCTTGGTATCCTTTTGTATTCCAAGGTATAAAGTACTGGTGCTGGCAACACTGCAGGCACCACCAACAAGGTTCCCAGTATTCATTTCCTTAACCTTCGCCACACTACTTCCTGACTCTTGCTGGGCATTAGTGGAAACAGTCCATGCTCTGCTTATCCGTAGCAGGTTTTGGATCAAGGTTGGTTTCTCCCCTGGTGGAAATGGGTGAAGTCGCAGTGGGCTAGGGGAGGTGTACGGGGTTGTGGCCATGGGAGGGGAGAATGACCTCATTGGGGCTCCGTGAAAGGATGCCATGCAAGTTACTACGGATTCTTATACCTTTCTACAAAGAGAGTTGTGTGCTATTTTCGATGTTACTCCAAATGCTTGGCAGACATCAGATTTTTGGGTACTGCGCAATTGCTTAGTTAAGATGGCGAGACAAATTTCAGGAAGCTTAATAGGGAGGCAGCAATGGGGAGGGTCATAGCTCTTACTATGAAAATATTGCGAGAATTTGGTCCTGTCTGCCAGGAGGAAGAAGAGGGGGAAATGACTGGGTCTAAACTGTGCAGATTCCAAGAGCAGGGAGCTTGCAGGTGTACCGTGCCTCACAGTGGGTTCATAGACCTAGAACTACCAACCTGTCCATTGTAGTGGCCAGTCGGACCACTCCCTGGAGGCTCATTCATGTGGCTCCTGCAAAGTTTCCAGTGTACATGTCAAATCCAACAATTCATTGCAGATTGACCTGTGAATGCCCCCACCTCTTCCCTGGGCTACAACTGCCCGGATCTGAGAGCCCACATTATATGCAACAGAGGGTGACCGATGCCTGGCAAAGAGCTTCATTGTGCTTTGCACAGTGTTGTGTTGGCTTATAGGAGGCTGTGCTTTCCAAGTGGTGTGTGTGTGTGTGCGGGGGGGGGGGGGGGGGGGGGGGGGGGGGGGGCTGTTGGTACCGAGGGTCCGTGTGAGGACTTTTGACTTTCCCTTAACCCCTGGGACATCAGGCCCAAGAGACATGATGGAAATCTGCGGTTTCTTGAATTCCGTTCATGCAATGCAGCCTGATTCGATTTTTCGGACAAATGATCCAGTGTTAACTTGCAGCACTGTGGCGGGGGGCGCAAATCAAAGTGGCACAGGTGCAAATTGTGGACATTTCCCATTCTATTGTCTGTCCAATAACATTTGTACTGGTGAATGTCAAGGATGGGGCATTTTGTTCTATTGTTGTCCTAAATCATACAACTGCACCCCCCCCCCCCCCCCCCCCCCCCCCCCATTGCTCCTGGTCCTCACCCTGTCCTGTTCATCTCCACTCTAGCCGTGCTTCAATGCTAAGTTCTTAATCAATTTTAACACCTTGTGTCCATAAGTCCCTCCTACCTACAATCCTCCAGGATCTCAGCATTACAAATGCTCTCTCTCCCTCGATTTTAATTGCTGTCTCTGAACGACCCCCCCCCCCCTGAGTCCGTCTGCTTTTCCTTTTGAAATTGTCACTAAAACCAGCATCTTTTAAAAAACATTTTATGGGGTATTCTCAATATCTCCTTGTCCCTAATTTTGTTTAATCAAGCTCCTTGGGGCGTTAGTTTTACTGCAATTGGAGTCACGGGACAAATGTGAGTGTTTTGTCGTTGTTTTAAATAAGTACGGAGTTGCTGAGATTTACTTGCAATCTCTCTCTTCATTCCAGGACACAATGACTACATGTGCCCTGCCACCAACCAGTGCACGATCGACAAAAACAGGAGGAAGAGCTGCCAGGCTTGCAGACTACGCAAATGCTATGAAGTGGGCATGATGAAAGGTGGTATGTAGTATTTGCCTGTTAGTTCATGTGTTATGTGCATTGATTGTAAAAAGAGAAATGTGTTGATTTTTTTTTTTTCAATGCTTTGGACAGAGTGGGTATCCAGGGCAAATCGTACATGTTCAGCTGGTCAAGTTGTGACTTGGCCTTTGCTCAAAGGAAACACTTTTCTTTGTTATTTAGGTGTATTATTGTCACATGTACCGAGGTACATGAAAAGCTTTAGTTTGCATGCGATCCAAACAGAATCAGATATAGTATAAATAGATACAATCAGTTCAAACTCTACATTAGATAGAGCAAATGGGAAAATACAGAGTGCCAAATATAGTTCTGAGCATTGTAGCGTATTGCAGCTCATCAGTTCCTTAGACGATCCAATGTCCTCAGTGAGGTTGAGGTGAATTGAACGGTACCTTATCTAACGGAAAGGCCAATCAGAAGTTTGATAATTGAGGGGAAGGAGCTGTTCCTGAGTTTGGTGCTTGCAGCGTGCTTTCAAGCTTCCGTAACTTCTGCCGGATGGGAGTAAGGAGAAGAAGGAATGGTCAGGGAGGGACATATCTTTGATTATGTTGGCTGCTTTTCCGAGGCAGTATGAAGTGTAGATGGAGTTAATGGTGGGAAGTCTGGTCTGCGTGATGACTTAGCTACGTCCACATGGTCTTACATTCAAGGATCCCAGGACCAGTGCTCATTTTACTGGACTAATAATGTACAGGTCTAACAATCAGCAAACATCACCACTGAAGCTGGGGAAACTAATCTTGACATTTTAAATTAAAAAGTGCTTTGTCATTACTGAGATCTGAGGTTCCCACCTGCTTTAAAAGGGCATCAACAATACAAGTGCCCAAGAAATGTAAGGTGACGTGCCTCAACGACTATCGACCAATGGCACTAATGGCTGTGGTGATGAAGTGCTTTGAGAGGTTGGTTATGGTGCTATCAACTCCTACCTCGACAAGAACCTCGACCCACAACAGTTTACCTACCGTCACAGCAGGTCAACGCAGGATGCGATCTCACTGGCTCTCCACTCCGCACTGGACCACTTGGACAATATAAACACTTACGTCAGGCTGTTGCTTATAGACTACAGCTCGGCGTTTAATAACATCATCGTCTCCAAGCTGGTTACCAGGCCTCGCCAAACTGGCCATCTGGCCAGTAGAAGAAGAAGAAAAAAAGAAAAAGCAGCTAGTTACCAAGCTCACAGAACTGGGCCTCTGCGTATCGCTCTGGAATTGGATCCTCGACTTCTTCATCCAATGACCACAGTATGTTCGAATTGGCAGAAAGACTTCTTTCTCATTAACAATCAGTACGGGAGCATCTCAATGCTGCGTGCTCAGCCCCCTGCTGTACTCACTCTATACTCATGACTGTGTAGCCGGACACAGTGCGAACTCCATCTTCAAGTTCGATGACGACACCACTGTTGTTGGACGAATTACAGATGATGATGAACTCAGAGTATAGAAGTGAGATCGACCGATTGACCAAATGGTGCCAGCGCAATAACCTGCCTCTCAATATTGTAAAATAAATGAACTGATTATGGACTTTGGAAGGGGAAGGATGAGGACCCACAATCCTGTTTATATCAATGGGACGATGGTGGAGAGGGGTCAAAAACTTCAAATTCCTGGGCGTGCATATTTCCGAAGAACTTTCCTGGACCTAGCACACTGATGCAATTATAAATAAAGCACATCAACGCCTCTACTTCCTGAGAAGATTACGGAGATTCAGTATGTCAAAGAGGATTCTCTTGAACTTCTACAGGTGTACAGTAGAGAGCATTCTGACTGATTGCATTATTGCCTAGTTCGGCAACTTGAAAGCTCAGGAGCAGAAAATATAGCAAAAAGTTGTGAGCACTGCCCAGTCCATCACCGGCACTGACCTCCCCACCATCGAACGGATCTATCGAGGAGGATATTATGAGGATGCAGGGTGACTTGGACATGTTGGGTGAGTGGGCAAATGCATGGCAGATGGAGTTTAATGTGGATAAATGTGAGGTTATCCACTTTGGTGGCAAGAACAGGAAGGCAGATTATTTTCTGAATGGTGTCGAGTTCGGAAAAAGGAAAGTACAATGAGATCTGGGGGTCCTTGTATATCACTCACTGAAAGTAAACATGCAGGTACAGCAGGCAGTGAAGAAAGCAAATGGCATGTTGGCCTTCATAACAAGAGGAGTTGAGTATAGGAGCAAAGAGGTCCTGCAGTTGTACAGGGCCCTGGTGAGACCACACCTGGAGTATTGTGTGCAGTTATGGTCTCCAAATTTGAGGAAGGATATTCTTGCTATTGAGGGAGTGCAGCGTAGGTTCACGAGGTTAATTCCCGGATTGGCGGGACTGTCATATGTTGAAAGAATGGAGCAACTGGATTAGAAGGATGAGAGTGGATCTTATTGAAACATAAGATTATTAAGGGATTAGACACGCTAGAAGCAGAAAACATGTTCCCAATGTTGGGGAAGTCCAGAACCAGGGGCCACAGTTTCAGAAAAAAAGGGTAAGCCATTTAGAATGGAGATGAGGAAAACCTTTTTCACCCAGGGAGTTGTGAATTTATGGAATTCTCTGCCTCAGAAGGCAATGGAGGCCGATTCTCTGGATGCTTTCAAGAGAGAGTTCGATAGAGCTCTTAAAGATAGCGGAGTCAAGGGATATGGGGAGGGCAGGAACGGGATACTTATTGGGGATGATCAGCCATGATCACATGGCTCGAAGGGCCGAATGGCCTACTCCTGCACCTATTGTCTATTGTCTACTATTATTTAATGCTTGAGTATGTGTGTATGTGTGTATGTATGTATGTATGTATGTATGTATGTATGTATGTATGTATGTATGTATATATATACTTGTGAGTAGGTGTATATATACACACTGAACTTTTTTTTTCTATCGTTTATCATATTGTTTACAGTGTATTATGTTTACATATTCTGTTGTGCTGCAGCAAGTAAGAATTTTGTTGTTCTATCTGGGACACATGACAATAAAACATTCTTGACTCTTGACCCTTGCCAGTAATGGTTAAATCACCAGATTGTTGTAAAGGACTATTTGGTTCACTAATGATATGGAAATCTGCTGTCCTTACCAGGTTAGGGATAATATGTGACTCCAGACCTAAAACAATTAGATTACTTCTCAACTGCCCTCTGAACTGAAGCTACTTCATTCCATTAAATCGCGTTGACAAAACACAGGTCGGACCATATAGAACTGGATTTGAATGTGGCACAGGCAGATATTGCCCAGTTAATTCTGCAAAGTCTGATACGTTATCATTTAGGGATCTATGTGTAAATCTGTGAGTACTGTGTCCCACTGATGTCAAGCAACCGTCGGACCATAGATACACTAAAGGAATTAGATCTTTTGGGCAATGTCTCAGTCGTCTCCCACTATGATTCTTGGAGCACCAGCAGAGCAGACAACACAGCATGGATGACAACACACTGGTATACAGATAGCCCTTGAGGACTTTAACGATGACCCCAAATCCCATTAAATTGTCTGGCATCATGTCAAATGAGGGCAAAGAATCTTCTCTTGTGCCACAGTCCTCAACTGATGAATTAATACATGTCCAAAGATAGACACAAAGTGCTGGAGTAACTCAGCGGGTCAGGCAAGATCTCTGGAGAAAAAGGATGGGTGACGTTTCAGGTTGGGACCCTTCAAAGTGTCCATGTTGGATATGGTTGGAAAAGGACACAGAACGTATTCTGGGAGGAGATTTCTGTGTTTGTCATCATGTGTGGCTCAGTGGTGCCACATTGGCCTAACTCTTCAGGACAAGGGTATCGGACTGGACGTTGTTGCTGTCTAACATATATGTGATTTAATGAACCCAGATGGTCTGGAGCAATCAAAGACTCTTATTACCTCCAGTAATCAAATATACTTAGATAATGAATAGAAAGAATGAATTAACGCAATACACTCAGCTGTGTTGGGACATTTCATACCTTCCAGTGATACCTGTAGGTGACCCTGGAGCTCCTGGAAACTCGTTCATCTCAGGTGATTCACAATCTGAAGGTGATTTCATTGTTTGGTGGACAAAAACAAATAGAAATAATACGTCATGTAAATTAATGCATTTTGGTGACTTTAGTTTTAAGTTATAATTTTAGAGATACAGCATGGAAATAGGCCCTTCGCCCCACCGGGTCCGTGCCGACCAACAATCCCCGCACACTAGCTCTATCCTACCTATCCTTGGGACATTTGTTTACATTTATACCGTTCCAATCAGCCTCCGTCTTTGGGATGTGGGAGAAAAACCGGAGCTTCCCAGGGAAAACCCATGCAGGTCACATGAAGAACCTACAAACTCTGTACATACAAGCAACCGTAGTCAGGATCGAACCGGGATCTCTGGTTCTGTAAGGCATGGTTCTGGTTCCTAGGTACCTAGATATAGATAACCCGACCTGACAAATGTTGTCTTGGTGATACATTTCTCAAAGCAACCAGAATTCTATTTGATCTGAGACAGATAGATGATACAGTATTTCAACTCCTCCACATAAACCAAGCCAACAAAGTGATTTAATGCATTTGTTACCGAATGCACCCAAGCTTTCAAATCCACTTAGATTATCTAATGAACAGAGTATAATTAATAACCATAATTATTCAGATCACTGCTGATCTATTAGGCCCATATGATTTACTGTCGCCAGAGCTAATGTTACCAGATGCACCGATGCATTCATCTTACGTGTATCCGCCCTCTGGGATGATTTGTTTGGGTTACATTAGAGTCTTGGATCTCCTGAAGGTTCTCTGGTTACAAGATGACCTGGATGAAGTATGTCATCTCACATGTATTAGATCAGTAAGGCTAATGGATCTCCAATGATGAAATTATCTAATACCTCAAGTTTAGTTTAGTTTAGAGATACAGCGCAGAAAACAAGCCCTTTGGCCCCCGAGTACGCGCCGACCAGCGATCCCCGCACACTAACACTATCCTACACACACGTGGGACAATTGGCAATTTTACCAAGCCAATTAACCTACGAACCTGTACGTCTTTGCAAAGTGGGAGGAGATCCCGGGAAAAACCAATGCAGGCCATGGGGAGAATGTACAGACTGGATACAGACAGCACCCGTAGTCAGGATCGAACCCGGATCTCTGGGGCTGTAAGGCAGCAACTCTACAACTCTACACCATGCCTCCCTCAAGATGCATTGTTTTCTTTAGTTTAGCTTGGAGATACAGGATGGAAGCAGGACCTTTAGCCCACAAATTTCACGCTGACCATCGATCACCCGTTCACACACTAGTTCTACACACTCTGCATCCTAGGGACAATTTGCAGAGACCAACTACCAACAAAACAGCACGTTTTTGGGATGTGGGAGAACAGCAGAGCACCCGGAGGAAACCCTCGCGATCTCAAGGAGAAACTTGCGATCGCAAGATCCACACTATCAGCACCCGAATACGGGACGCTGGTGCTGTATCTATCAGCTATGCCACTATCAGCTATGCCACTGATAGAGCTGCTGTAGAACATAGAACAGTGCAGAAACAGGTCTCTAGAGTATCCATGTCTTAATCCAATATTGAAATGGTATCCAATGAAAATAAATCTACTATTCCCAAATGATCTCGTAAATAAACAATCTAATTTAACATCCACAGATAATCTGGCAGCCTTTGGTTCCAGTAAACACCCTTCATTAAAATTAAACAAGCGATCCACTCCATCTGGATTATCGAGTACCACGTGCTGATCAATTAATGCACCTGCATCATTTGAATGATCCAAGTGTTTTAACATTTAAGGTATCCAACCAACCCCTCTAGAATCTCCGTGTGTTCAAATAGACCCTGTAGTTATGAGACCTTTGGGCCATGCTGTTCTCAAGGTTAATCCAACACAGATGCTGCATCATCCCAGTGCACAGGGCGGCACAGTGGCGCAGCGCTAGAGTTGCTATCTTACAGCGCCAGAGACCTACGGGTGCTGTCTGTACGGAGTTTGTGCGTTCTCCCCGTGACCGTGTGGGTTTTCTCCGGGTGCTCCAGTTTTCTCCCACATTCCAAAGTTGTGCAGGTTTGTAGGTTAATTGGCTTCTGTAAAATTGGTCCTAGTGTTCAGGACAGAACAATCTAACTATGGGTGATTACTGGTCTACGCAGGCTCAGTGGGCTGAAGGCCATGTTTCCAAATTGTATCTAAACTAAAAAAAAAAGATTAATGCAACTGGAGGTAATAGCCCAGGTAAACCAATATGTTTAACTCATGTTAGTCTGGTTGGTCATGCAATCTGCCTGTGGTGTCCTGAGTGTGGTGGATTCTGCATTTAGAGTGCCATGTACTGTACATTGTTCAAATATAAAACTAAGATGTTGTCTTAATTGGGGGGGGGGGATTTGGGGTGTCTGGCTGTAGATAAGGGTGGATAAGGGACTGCACTTGTGCTTTCAAATGAAAGTGCAATGGGAAGAGGAAGGATGTTTATTGAGGAGTGAACCAGGTTTTGTGAAGCAAATGGTTCCTTCAGAAATAACTTCTTCTTTAGTTATCGAGTCCACACACAAGATTAGAAGTTGTTGAACACACTTCTCGGTATCTGTACACAATGGTGTCTGTCCTTTGCTTCTTGTGTTCAGAAAGATGAAAGGTAGGGATGGGGAGGAAAGGAGGGGGAGGGAGGGGAATCGGTACAGTGTAGATAGTGGATTTCTGTTTGCAAGCCTAGCCATAAAATAGAGGAAGAAAAGGAAGACAGTCAGAAATGATTGTGGAAAACTGAAGCAGAGTAACAAGGAGTGAAGGAGTGTCAAGGGTTTGTTCATCCGGGAGACGGCATGAACCTGATGAGTGAATGGATTCATAATATGGACACAATTAAAACAGCAAAAATGATCAAACACTGTAGATGCTGGAAATCTGAAATAAAAACAGAAGCATACTGGAAATAATCATTAGGTCAAGTTGCATCTGTGGGAAGATGAATTGAATTCAGGCTCAGGAGGTGGAAGGTGAGGACCAGGGAGACTATCCATGCGCCATTCTGGAGGGAGAGGTGTGGGAGATACAAGAGATATTGTTAAGGGCTTTGCTAACAATGACAGGGGGAATCCACAGTTCAGGATGAAGGAGGACATTTTGGAAGCACTTGCACGGAGAGCCTCATCATTAGATCAAACATGATGGAGATGGAGGAACTGGGAAAATGGAATCAAGTCCTCAAAGGAAGCAGAGTGGGATAAAGAGCAGTCGAGATAGTTGAGGGAGATGGTAGACTTATAATAAATGTGAGTAGTTAGCTGTAGTAGCTCTTTCTATTCCCACAAATGTGGCCTAACCTGAGTCATTCCAACTTTTTCTGTTTTTGTATAAGCAGTTAAAATGTTTAAGGGAATGCGCATTGCTAGAGGAAACTCCTTTTGGGCCCTATCAGTTTGGTTAGGAAGGATGTGAGAGGTTCATGTTGAGTTTTGAATAATGCAGCTCGATCAATATTCTGCCCTCAACCAGAATCATCAAAATACTCTTTTTTTGTTGGTGTTGTGGAAGCACACTGCGTGTTAAATTGATTGCTGCATTTCCTATAAAGTAACAGCGGCTAATCATCAAACGTAGTTTGTTACTTGTGAAGCTCTGCGGAGCGTAATGAAAATGGGGAAACATGCCACCGAGTTGAAAAAATAACAAAGGCTGAATGGCTCATGATCCAGGAGCTACCCAGATGCAGGTTCAAATCCTACCATTTAAGTCAGTGAACTTGAAATATGCACGTTAAACAAAGTTTAGTTTAGAGGTACAGTGCGGAAACAGTCCCTTCGGCCCACGGTGCCCGCGCTGACCAGCGATCCCCGTACACGAAGGCTATCCTACACACTAGGGACAAATTTACAATTTTTACCGAAGCCAATTAACCTACAAATCTATATGTCTTTAGAGTGTGGAGAACATGGGGGGGAAACCCATGCGGTCACAGGGAGAAGGTACAAACTCCGTACAGACAGGATCCATAGTTAAGTTTGTACCTGGGTCACTGGTGCTGTAAGGCAACAGCTGTACCGCTGTGCCACCGTGCCGCCCTGATCTTTACCGACTAAAGCTAGAATGTAGAGCTGGTATTGGCAGTGAAGCTGCTGTTCATACGTGATAGGAGCAGAACTGGGCCCTCAAGTCTACTCCGCCATTCATTCAAGGCTGATCTATCTCTCCCTCTTAACCCCATTCTCCTACCTTCTCCCCATAATCACTGACACGTATACTAATCAAGAATCTATCTATCTTTGCCTTAAAAATATCCATTGACTTGGCAACCTCTTTTGTGGTTGAGCCTAAAAGCTGCACTACATGCAAGCCTTACAACAGGACCAGCTAGCATGGGCAGAGTCAACTCACGTCTAGAAATGGACACAAAAAAAAAATTTCCATTATGATGGTGACACCATGTTTCCAGAACATGAGCCCCAGATTTGAAATTTGAGATTTGTAGATTTGAAACAGTAGATTTGAAATCAATACTTCAATGAGGAGAAAGTAAAGACAAATACAGGTTGAGACATCCACGTGGAAAAATGGTTACAATTAAAACTCTAGATTAATAAAGACCAGGACAGTAGGCCTCTTCTGCCATTTTTCTTGTCTCGGCCGTAGGCGGCCCTTTGCTCACACTCTCACACCCTGCCTCTTTTCCAGGCACTTGGTCTTTTTGAGAAGGAGTGTAATAGTTGGAATTACCCCGACTCATATCTCTGCTGATCAGGAATTAGCCTTCTCACTATTTGCACATTGATGCAAAGCCCTCATTGAGCACTCGATCATTGCCAGGAGAAACACTATGCTTAAGTCTGAAAGGAAAATTGAAAATGCTTGAAACATTGAGGTGAACCAGAGTCTGCTTGGAGAGAGGGAGAGAGGGAGAGAGAGAGAGAGGGAGAGAGAGTCGTGGGAGAGAAAGAGAGTGGTGGGAGAGAGAGAGAGTGGCTCAGGTCAGGATTCAACGACCAGTCTGTGGGTGTGATGCCTTCCTGTGAAGGTCAGGGAGGTGCTCGGATCAGTCCCTGGACATGGATTGGATTTTGTGTTTATAGAAACATAGAAAACATAGACAATAGGTGCAGGAGTAGGCCATTCGGCCCTTCGAGCCTGCACTGCCATTCAATATGATCATGGCTGATCATCCAACTCAGTATCCTGTACCTGCCCATGACTCCCAAGCCCAGGTATGAGAGAGTGTAAAGTTGTTTCCAGTCCCTTCCCACGTACTGTAAATATACCCACTGACTCCAACAAACGACCACTATTAATGTCAGTAATACTTCTGCACAATTTTGTTTCTGTTGACTGCATCGCGCAGTTTTTTTAATGTTCATCCCGCAGATTTGGTGGGGCCTAATTACAATGTGGATTCCCACCGTATTATATACCTGAAGGAAACGGGAGCATCAGCAGTCAGCAACTTTTACTCTTTCATGTTTCCTCCTCCTCCTCCTCCTCCTCCTCATCTCAGAACAGGGTTGGACAGATAAGTACTAATGTTTCAAAGTAACTTGTGTTCCACAGTTAAAATTTAACCTCTGATACAGGCAGACCTCATTATAGCAGGCTGCTCACGTAATCAGCTTAATTGGTTTTTTTTCATGAAGATGTGGCTTCACTTTCCTCAGGTCTAGCCATTTATCATTGAAGGTTTTTCCATTATTGCAGAGAACAAAGCACACTGAATTCTCTTTGAACACCACCATGAGCTGGAGATGTACTTTGGGTCATTAACTCCTCTGTAGCTGCTGGCAAAGTTGTCGTACGATTAGCCAACATGGGGAGCTTTCATGTTTAGTAAGTCGGTCTCCTTTCTTGGTCAGCTCCCCCTCCCTGGCCAGTTCGGATGAAACACCTTTCTCTCCTCAGTCCTCTGCTCCAATTTCTTGACTGCAATTTTAACAAACTCTTTTGACTCAGGCAGTTGGTCAAAGTTAAAGGAATCAAAGTTTGCCGATGTACATTGAGGACTTAACTTCAAGATGGAAAGGGAATTTGTTTTTATTTTGCCCTCAGTTCCACTCCACATTCTGCCCCTTATTCATCTATATTGCAGATGATGCAACTCTCAATGTTCTGGCCTTTCTAGAGACAATAGAGAATAGGTGCAGGAGTAGGCCATTCGGCCCTTCGAGCCAGCACCGCCATTCAATGTGATCATGGCTGATCATCCCCAATCAGTTCCTGCCTTCTCCCCATATCCCCCGACTCTGCTATTTTTAAGAGCCCTATCTAGCTCCCTCTTGAAAGTATCCAGAGACCTGCCTCCACTGCACTCTGAGGCAGAGAATTCCACAGACTCACCACTCTCTGTGAGTGTGAGAGATGAGAGAGAAGGGAATGGCTGGTTGTACTGAGTCATAGGAAACATAGAAAATAGGTGCAGGAGTAGGCCATTCGGCCCTTCGAGCCTGCACTGCCATTCAATATGATCATGGCTGATCATCCAACTCAGTATCCTGTACCTGCCTTCTCTCCATACCCCCTGATTCCTTTAGTCACAAGGGCCACATCTAACTCCCTCTTAAATATAGCCAATGAACTGGCCTCAACTACCTTCTGTGGCAGAAAATTCCAGAGATTCACCACTCTCTGTGTGAAAAATGTTTTTCTCATCTCGGTCCTAAAGGATTTCCCCCTTATCCTTAAACTGTGACCCCTTGTTCTGGACTTCCCCAACATCGGGAACAATCTTCCTGCATCTAGCCTGTCCAACCCCTTAAGAATGTTATAAGTTTCTATAAGATCCCCCCTCAATCTTCTAAATTCTAGCGAGTACAAGCCGAGTCTATCCAGTCTTTCTTCATATGAAAGTCCTGACATCCCAGGAATCAGTCTGGGATAAACCCTTGCTTCATCTCAGTGTCTTTCTTTAACTGATAAAGTGGCATTGGGTCCGTCCACTACTGTAAAGTAAGCATCAATCATCTCTGCAAGTAGTGAGTGTTGTGATGTTGTGTGCCCTGTTTGCAAAGATTTCCAACATTTTGCATTTGATTTTCTGAAGAAAAATTCTTACCTTCACATTGCAGTAGTTGCTGACTGGGGGTGCAGGCATGAGGGGCCCACTCCTCTTTCTATATCTTGCATTCTTGTATCTCCCTGTGCCTACTTGTGTAGTTGTGCCCATCCCTAAACCCTTTTCCAAACTCTGGCCTCTTACATTTCCCTTCCCTCATTCAAAATCTTTTTTTTTGGCACCACTGGCTATTTCCATTTTAATCCTCTCTACCCTTTTCTTGTCCCTTTTGTAATTTGCCCCTTTGATCAAGTTTTTGTTTATCCTTCCTACTGTCCTTAGCTTGACATCCATGAGCCTGAAGACCATTGATCCCTCCCGTGGGATCTCCTATGTTTAAGGCAGTGCGATCATCAAATTGAATTTCCATTTATGAAGTGCCTTTTTATAAAGGCATACTGTACATCCCAAGGCAATTCACATGAGTGCTTTCTGATGTCGTTTGATTGAACCAAGAGATAGATTAACACAGGTGATAAAACATTTGACCGAGGCTTTAGATTTCATAGAAATGTCTTTAAAAAAAGGGTAGAGGTATAGAAGTGAGGAAAGGATGCCAAAATATTAGTTTAGTAGTTAGGTTAAAGTCAGGAATATGTGATATATTGTTATTGGATGGCCCTTGTATTCATAAGGAAATGAAATTGTTAAGATGCCCCACCTTTGTCTGGCATACCTTTCTCTGTAGTGCCAGCATTCTGATATCAATACACAGAAGCAACTCAGCTACCAGGTGGCATGGACTGTTGTGAGTTGCTCATTGACTGTGCCAGACGCACTCTACCCTGTCCAGCAAAAAAGGAACATTACTGCATTGTTTCGGCCACTTGTTACCAATCCCTTCTCCAAGATTCTCTCCACAGAGGCACCTTAAGTGGTTTAGACCACTTTGATCGTTCACATCAAAGCACACTCTGTACTCGCACTGACAAACTACCAGTAATAAGTTAGCCATTTCCATAATAGCACTTTAAATAAATGTTAGAGAGAAAAAAAACATTGCGTAGAGAAGAAAGCCAAGATAGTGCTTTTATTAAAGATTGAATTGGGGTATTTTGGTTATGCATGGCAGCTTCTGTACAATAGGTCTGTGCCCATGAGTTGTATGCAGAAGGGGGCTGTAGCCCAAATCCAGTCTACGCTCAAGCCACATATCCTTTTGTGGAATGAAGGCTTGCTTCCTTTCGTGAGGTGGCCCCAAGATTGCAGCCTTATGTTGTGGGGAGTGACGTCTCTTAAGAGATCACCTAAGACACACTGAAAATACAGAAGCAACTCATTAGACACCAGTCTTTTATTTGCATTTGGTTCAGGAATGCCCCACATTCTGCATTGATGAGTGTGAAGATGCTTCACTTACAAGCACAATGTTGTAGGGATCTGCCCATGATGTAAACTCCTGTAAAACATAGCTCTGTGACTGAAACAATTCAAGGGCCAGAGTTAATTTGTTTTGTTGTACATTGTAGAGCATAACGTTTAGAAACATAGAAACATAGAAAATAGGTGCAGGAGGAGGCCAGTCGGCCCTTCGAGCCAGCACCGCCATTCATTGTGATCATGGCTGATCGTTCCCTATCAATAGCCCATGCCTGCCTTCTCCCCATATCCCTTGACTCCACTAGCCCCTAGAGTTCTATCTAACTCTCTCTTTAATCCATCCAGTGACTTGGCCTCCACTGCCCTCTGTGGCAGGGATTTCCACAAATTCATAACTCTCTGGGTGAAAAAGTTTTTTCTCACCTCAGTCTTAAATGATCTCCCCTTTATTCTAAGGCTGTGGCCCCTGGTTCTGGACTCACCCAACACTGGGAACATTTTTCCTGCATCTAGCTTGTCCAGTCCTTTTATAATGTTATATGTTTCTATAAGATCACCCCTCATCCTTCTAAACTCCAGTGAATACAAGCCTAGTCTTTACAATCTTTCCTCATATGACAGTCCCGCCAACCCAGGGATCAATCTCGTGAACCTACGCTGCACTGCCTCAATCACAAGGATGTCCTTCCTCAAATTAGGAGACCAAAACTGTACACAATGCTCCAGATGTGGTCTCACCAGAGCCCTATACAACTGCAGAAGAACCTCTTTACTCCTATACTGAAATCCTCTTGTTATGAGGATATCCTCTTGTTTAAGTTTATTTCCATCTGCGTTTTTAAACACGATTAATTTAATAGTTCATAAATGATAGTAGAATGAGGCCATTCGGCCCATCGAGTCTACTCTGCCATTCAATCATGGCAGATCTATCTTTCCCTTTCAACCCCATTTTTGTGCCTTCTCCACATAACTCCTGACGCCCGTACTAATCATGAATCTGTCAATCTGCGCCTTAAAATTATCCAATGACGTGGTCGCCCCTGCCATCCATGGTAATGAATTCCACAGATTCACCGCCAGATTAAAGAAATTCCTCCTTATCTCCTTTCTAAAGTTGTGTGCTTTTATTCTGAGGCTGTGCTCTCTGTCCTAGACTCTCCCACTCATGAAAACATGCTCTCCACATCCACTTTATCCAGGCCTTTCACTATTCATTATGTTTCAATGAGTTCACCCCCTCATCCTTCTAAACTCCAGCAAGTACAGGCCCAGCGCTGTCAAACGCTCGTCATGTTTAACCCAGTCATCCCCGTGATCTTGATTTGATCTTCAGGAATCCCATGAATGGAAGACAACCTGCAGAGAGGTTGGTGATTCTCAAGTGGCACCACAGGAGGACTCGAGGCAAGAATGGGGACTGGAGTAATACACAAGGAGGTTGCGAAGGAATAGGTGACGTCACCTATTCCTTCGCTCCATAGATGCTGCCTCGCCCGCTGAGTTTCTCCAGCATTTTTGTCTACCCAGAAATGTTGATATGTGGTTACTTTTCCACTTTAATAAGAGGGGAATATCTCTTGCTTCCCTATTAGGTCAATTTTAACCCTGTTTATTCAAATTAGAGCAGTCCAGTTTTCCCCACCACATCTCTTGTCTCTGGTAAGGTCCTGGTTATATTCCTAGGCAATGAACCTAATTCCTGAGGTGTGATTCTCAAAAGTTGTGCATAATACTCATGCAATGTGAGAAATGTTGAGCATATTGTGTTATTGCTTCTGGATTGCAGGAGGACGAGGGGGTGATCTTCTAGAGGTGTATGAAATCATGAGAGGAATAGATGGGGTTGATGCACAGAGTCTCTTGCCCAGAGTAGGGGGATTGAGGACTGGAGAACACAGGTTTAAGGTGAAGGGGAAAAGATTTAATAGGGATCTGAGTCATGAAACTCCATCAGTTTTGGATTCAATCTGAGTTAAGCCAGCTACCTTGGTGTAAAATGTTAGCATTATCACACCTAATGCCAATTGGTGTGTGCAGAGTAGGCATATCATGACTTCAGTCAACATGGAATGCCATTTCAACACAGGGACTGCATAATTGGAGCTTAATACTCTAGCTAAAGCCTGCCCTTAAACTTGCACTGCTGATCAATGATTCACAGGAAGGAGGAAACTCCTCTCCAACTGTCTCACTCAGAGGTACCCAAGTGGACCATCAGCTAGTTCCCAATTGTTTCTATTTACAAAGGATTGATGTTTACTATAGTTTTTGTGAATGTTCGTCAAGACTGCTAGTGATGGTGTCCCAGCTCCTGAAGAACACTGTCTTGTTTTTTGTTTTTGGATGAGTTGATCCAAGGTATGGTAGACATTGGCGTGCGGTCAACATTCTCCTGAAAGTAAAGCATGACTGGGTGAATGAGAAGTGATTTTGCAAGAAGACAAACGAGTCTTGCAAGAAACCAAGGAGTCTCACGAGAAGGACATGCCTATTCAAAATACTTGGGGCCAATCTCCCTCCTGAAATAGCAAGTGACAGTATGTATGGCCTCTGTTCCTTAGTAAAGGAAGCCCAATTAAAAAGAGGCGCTTAGATCACCATTCCACCTGCCCTGTAGTCCCATAATTAGTTCAGAGTGTGCAGGGAAGGAACTGCAGATGCTGGTTTATACCGAAGAAAGGCACGAAATGCTGGAGTAACTCAGCGGGTCAGGCAGCATCTCTGGAGAAAAGGATTAGGTGACGATTCAGGTCAGGTGTCTGTCCTGCGCATGTGTTAACCTAGGCTGTATGTGCACCGCTGTATGTGAGCCACTACCCAGTCATGTCGCAGGTTGGCTGCAGGAAGCAAACTAGCCGAGGACAGCAGCGTGACCAGCTGGCAGAATCCTACACTGCAAATGGTCCAAGGATGGTATGGGTACTGACGTATTATTGTCACGCGCATCAAAATGCAGCGGAAAAACGTAGTGTTGAAAGGAAGAAGTGGATGCAATGGGCATTCCTATTTAAGGCACAATAGACAATAGACAATAGGTGCAGGAGTAGACCATTCGGCCCTTCGAGCCAGCACTGCCATTCAATATGATCATGGCTGATCATCCCCAATCAGTATCCCGTCCCTGCCTTCTCCCCATATCCCCTGACTCTGCTATTTTTAAGAGCCCTATCTAACTCCCCCTGGAAAGCATCCAGAGAACCTGTCCCTCTAGTGTGGGGGGTAAGTTTGTGCAATGTGTTCAGCAGATGTGTGGTGGCTGTGTTGCACTGACCCTAACATTCCATTAGCCTTCCTTTGGTCCCCGTCCAAGACACGTTATTGATCTATGCAGCTCGACTAAATGCTTTTAAACATTCAGACAGTTCTTTTTGTACGATTCTATTTTGGGGCTGAACTGGATTGCCTCTCAACTGACCACCTTGAAGTCTGTTGCCTCGCTCGTTGATCCTGTAGTCCACACTGGTAATCGTAGTCATTCAGGACAGAAACAGGCCAGAAGGCTCAAGCACCCATCCTATGCTAATCCAATTCCAGAGGTTAGAGGAGGTGTCATAAGCAGAGTTCCCTCTGTAGAGTTCACAGCCAGTCCCATGGCTTCATCTATCAATATATCTGTCGTTTAATACTCCTGCGCAATGCTGTGTCTCCTACACTTCTCCAATGTGTGCCACTTAAAATATTTCCTCATTAGTTGTCGCCTTAAGGGCCTGTCCCACGGGCATGCGACTCCATGCGGCAAGCTCGACCTAAAGGGCCGGTCCCACCAGCATGCGCCTGCATGCGGCAAGCGCGACCTAACGTGGTCGCTTGAGCCGTACGGCCTCGCGGGGCCGGTCCCACTTCGATCGCCGGAGCTGTATGGAGTTGTGCGGAGCTGGTCCCGACATCGCGCGGGGCTCCGAAAAACTGACCGTGTTCAAAAATTCTGCGCGGCAACGGCCTCGACGCCGTACGTCACGCGCGAACCTCCCGCGGACTTCGCTCGCACTTCATGTCACTCACTCGACCTCCGCGCGGCCCCGCTTCTGGTTTGGTCGCGCTTGCCGCATGGAGGCGCATGCTCGTGGGACCGGCCCTTTAGGTCGCGCTTGCCGCATGGAGTCGCATGCTCGTGGGACAGGCCCTTTAGAGATTACGTCATACTTTTCTGTACTGCCTGCCATCTGCCCATTTTTCTGCCTGACTGTTTGGTGCTATATCCTTCACCGAGAAGAAGGGTTTCGGACCAAAACGTTGCCTATTTCCTTCGCTCCATAGATGCTCCCGCACCCGCTGAGTTTCTCCAGCACTTTTGTCTACCTTCGATTTTCCAGCATCTGCAGTACCTTCTTGAACAGCATATAGTTATGCAGTGCACAAACTGATCTTTTGGCTCACTGATACTGACTATCACCCTCCCATATTTGCTCATCCTATGCTAATCCCATTTTATTTTCCCATGTTCCCACGAATTTATCCCAGATTTCAATACCCACATATACTATTAGCAGTGGCCAGGTAACTCACCAACCTGCATGTCCTTGGGTCGTGGAGGGTAACCGCAGCACATTGGGAAACCCACGTAGACAAGGGGAGATTGTGTAAACTTCACACATGCACCAGAAATCAGGATTGAATCTGGGTTGCTGGAGTTGTGAGATGCCGACTTCACTTACTATGCCACCATGCCACCCACCCAAAGTGACCTTGTTCCCGAACTTGATGATCTGTTTTAAAAAATAGCCCCTCAATCAGTCTTATGCCCATATTTGCTGCTGCACCACAATCGGCAATTGGACCAGTAATTCATCTTCCACACGGTTCCGCTAAATTGTTTTTCTCCAGCTCCAGGAGATGTGGATGAGGGAGAACCTGACTTGCATAAAACAGATTCTCTACAGTATCAGGGCACAAGGCATGGCACATTGTACAGGCTGCAAGCATCACAGCACATACAATCAATGAGTTGCCCTTAAATGCACTGTCTACATTGCCTTCCTCACATGTGCAATTCAGCATTCCTGTTCCCACATTATTACATGAATGGTACCCTGACTGGATTGGTCTATATCCTTCCCCTTGGGGGCTGTGGCGATTGAGAGATGTTACCTTTATTGGATTTCTTCAGGGACTTGCACCCTGTACAACGTGCCCTGCCTGGTGATAGTTGTACAACGGGGCTATCACGGATGGGGATCCATAACATCCACAGCAGGACCTCCTGCCTTTTACACCCAGCACCCTGCAGCCTTCCTTCCTCTTGTACTCGGGCGACCCACTTGTAGCATACTCGTAACTTGGCTGTGAGGAAGATCAGGCCAAAAATTCCTATGTCTGCAGTCTCATTTCTTGCTTGCAGCTTGGAATCATGTCCTGAAACTGCCTGGCATTTTTAAGTGCCGTCTCTTGACTGGCGGCCATTCCACAGGCTGCCTTGCATCTTGTCCAACTTATTAAATAGTTTTGTTTGATTATTTTCCTTTGAGCTAGATGATTAAGGGGGGAACTTCATAGAAGTATTTACAATTTGGAACAGTTTTAGGCTTGGGTAGATAGACAGGTTGAAGGACCAGCCACTGGTAGACAAAGATTTAACATAATTGGCAAGAAAACTAGTTTGACGGAGATGAGGAGCCCGCAGTTTACGCAGTGAGGTGATTTGATCTGGGTTGCATTACATGAAAGGGATGTGGAAACAGTCTTAATAGCAACTCTCAGACAGGAATTGAAATTATTCTTAAAAACGAAGATGGCTTGGCGTTGGCCAAAGAGCAAGGGAACAGCTGAGAATTCTGCTAGCTGAACTGAAGGCCGAGTCTGAAGAAGGGTCTCGACCTGAAATGTCACCTATACATGTTTGCCATAAATGCTGCCTGACCTGCTAAGTTACTTCAACACTTTGTGTCTTTTTGTGAAAGGCGAGGTTACGATGGCTTGAATGGCCACCTTCTATGCTATAAGAACCTACAGTTACAGCAGAATCCAGTAAGGACATATATTGTGTAGGAAAGAACTGCAGTTGCTGGTTTAAATTGAAGATAGACACAAAATGCTGGAGTAACTCAGCGGGACAGGTAGCATCTCTGGAGAGAAGGGGTGGGTGACGTTCCGGGTTGAGACCCTTCTTCTACTAGTGGCTGGTCCAGAACAAGGGGTCACAGTTTAAGGATAAGGGGGAAGTCTTTTAGGACCGAGATCAGAAAAACATTTTTCACACAGAGAGTGGTGAATCTCTGGAATTCTCTGCCACAGAAGGTAGTTGAGGCCAGTTCATTGGCTATATTTAAGAGGGAGTTAGATGTGGCCCTTGTGGCTAAGAGGATCAGGGGGTATGGAAAGAAGGCAGGTACGGGATACTGAGTTGGATGATCAGCCATGATCATATTGAATGGCGGTGCAGGCTCGAAGGGCCAAATGGCCTACTCCTGCACCTAATTTCTATGTTTCTATGTTTCTATGTTTCAGACTGATTTGTACCCTTAAGGACAGTTTATTTGTTCCCTTTAAGCTTTTATTTTGTGATCAACCAATAACACAGTTATTCCCTGCTCTATATTTCTGAACTATGAAATGTACCCAAAAATGCAACAGAAGTTTGTTCTTAACCTTATGTGAAAGACAAAAATAATGTCTGTGTGAATTATATATAAGAACAATATATGGGTGCTGAAAATCTGGAATGAAAACACAAAATGGTGGAAGCATTTAGTAGGTCAAAAAAAAATCCACTGAGAGGAAAGCAAGAGTTAACATTTCAGATTAATGACCTTTCATCGTAATCATGTGAGCTTTGTGTGTGTTACATGGCTGAGGGTAGATTTAAGCAGGCTGTTGATTTTAACATCATTCATAACTCACAAGACAGCTTGTGAGTTATGAAACTCTGCGCATGGATTGGAAAGCTATAACATTCCTGTTCTGTATTTTGGTAGAACTCAAAAGAAAATTAACCAAGAGTAAAATGGTATCGTATTCTGCCTCATGACCTTTGACCGTTGAACAACATTCTTATTTAGGAGTAATTGAACTGTGAAGATTAAAATTGTGATTTTGTTAAATGGAAATAAAGGAGATCAGTAACACGATACTTTAATCTGAAATGGAAAATAAACCAAAGCAGGGGCTGGCCAGGGTTGGTGTACTCTGCAAGGCCCACCAACACTGCAATGCAGTGATAACGTGTGCAGTTATGTGTGAACCCTGCTTAATATAGCCAAATTGGCGAATTTACTAGGACTATATTTGTCCTGGCCATGATCCCAGCAGTCGCACCCTTTGCTGTGGGCACATTTTGTACCTGGCAAGCTCGGAGTTTCAGGGTATCGAACTTGGGCTTGGATATGTCCCCATTGTGTAGTGGCTGGTGTGGTAGATCAGATGCGATTTGAGATTGAGGGACAGAAGTTTCGGGGTAACATGAGGGGGAACTTCTTTACTCAGAGAGTGGTAGCTGTGTGGAATGAGCTTCCAGTGGAAGTGGTGGAGGCAGGTTCGATTTTATCATTTAAAAATAAATTGGATAGGTATATGGACGGGAAAGGAATGGAGGGTTATGGTCTGAGTGCAGGTAGATGGGACTAAGGGAGAATAAGTGTTCGGCACGGACTGGAAGGGCCGAGATGGCCTGTTTCCGTGCTGTAATTGTTATATGGTTATATTATATGGTAGATTGAGGTTCAGTTAAACCAAGGCCCTGTTGTCCTCTTGGATCCCTAGGGTACCATTCAAGGAAGAACAGCTAGTTTCCCCTTCATCTGGCTTGCCTTTAATCCTCAGTCACAATCTCCAAAGCAAATTAGTTGGGTATTTTTAAAAATTACTTTGCTGTGACCTGCTGTCTTTTATTGAGGTATAGCTACACAACTCTTGGGGACATTCTGAGACCACAAAAAAACTCAATTACCTGTAGTCCTAAATTGACCAAAATGTGTGTAAACTGCTGCAGGACATGTGTATATTGGTTGTTGGCTGTGTCGTGTAAAGCAAATTATAGGACTCTGGTTAGATCTCATTTGGAGTATCATGTGCAGTTTTGGTTGCCATCCTTTCATGAGAAAGGATGTGTAGGCTTTGGAGAGGACCCAGAAGGTTTACCTGAAGGTTGCGTGAATTAGTGGGTATTAGCTATAAGAAGAGTTTGACACTTGGATCGTTTTCTCTGGAGTGTCTGAGGTCGATGGACGTTAAATCTGATACAAGTTTCTAAGATTATGAAAGGCATAGATAGGGTAAACTGTCAGAACCTTTCTTTCCCAGCTTGTAAATATAAAGGACCAGAAGGCAAAGCTCTAAGAAAAGACGATACTTTTTTAAAGGAGATGTACGGGACAAGTTTGTTATACAGATAGTGATAGGTGGCTGGAACGTGTTGCCAGGGGTGGTGGAGGAGGAAGGTGCGATAATGACATTGAAGAGACTTTTAGATAGTGTCATAGAGTCATACAGCATGGAAATAGACCCTTCAGCCCAGCTTGCCCATGCTGACATAGGAGCCTCATCTACATTAATCCCACCTGCCCATGTTTGGTCCATATTTTTAAACCTTGATATGCCAGGGTGGGCATGGATATGCAGGGAATGGAAGGATGTGGATCTAGTGCAGGCAGAGAAGATTAGTTCAACTTGGCATCACGTTCAGCATGGATATTGAGGGCCGAAGGACCTATTTCTGTGCTGTGCGGTGCTGTACTGTTCTATGTTCCGTGAACCTTGTACACACCTGTGGCAAGATCTGCTGGTGGCTACAGATCACCTGAGCACTCATGGATTGGAAAGCTTTCTGATTAATGAACTGCAGGTGCCTTCAGAGGTACATGCATGCAGTTGATTACTCCCTGCATAGGTGGGAAAGTTAGCCAGAGCCACAAATCTAAGCAAGCACTCATTCTGATTAGCTCAAATAATAGCAGAGTTGACGTAATTCCCAGCTCTTGAAGACAAGGCATCTGTAGTTAGCTTAATGCATTGACAATTTAGTTGGATGGACAAAAAAATTGGAGAATTGCAGGGAAAAACAAACAAGGCAGGGAAATTGCAGACTAAATGGTTGGCTGGTGAACAGTGTAGACTTCATGGAGTGCATGTCTGCAATCCCTCAGTCTTGCAAGGTAGGCAAACACAGAGGTTAATGAGGTATATGGGTTACATAGTGTTGTTGGCCATAGAACCACAATCAGTGTGGATAGGCAACAATACATTCTCCATGATCATTCTTAACACTGGAGCCCCTCATGGATATATTCTCAGCCCCTTACTGCACTCCCCAAACGCTCATGACTGTGTGGCCACATTTTCTCTTACCTCCAGTTGCAAATTGGTGAGCCGGATCTGAAACAACGACGAGAGTATTGGAAGAAGCTAGAGAGCTTGGTAACACGGGGTGTCATGAAAACACCCTCTCCCTCAATGTCAGCAAGACCAAGGAGCGGGTGTTTGACTTCAGGAAGCGAGTTAGAGTATGTGCCTCAATCTCTACCAATAGTGCCAGAGTGACGATGGTCGAGGACATCAATATCCAAACAAATTGCACTGGACTAACCACATTAAAGCTACGGGCAAGAAAGCACGCTAATGCCTCAGAATACTAAAGCAGTTTGGCATGTCTACAATGGCTATCACTGATTTCTACAGACGTACCATTGAGAGCCTGCTATCACGATATACCACAGATTGATTTGGGAAGAGCTCTACCCAAGATTGCAAGAAAGTGCAGAGTTATGGATGTAGCCCGGTCCCTCACACAGACTAGCCTCCCCATTATCAACTCCATCTGTACTTCACGTTGCCGTTGGTAACAGCCAACATAGTCAAGGACATTGGCCACTCGAGTCATCTCCTCTTCCCCCCACTCCCATTGGACAGAAGATCCAAAAGCATGAAAGTGCATTCCACCAGATTCAGGAACAGCTTCTTCCCTGTTGTTTTCAGACCAATAGTCCTCCCATAAGCTTGGGTGTAGTCCACAACCTACCTCATTGCAGATCTTGGCCTTCTGCTCTGTAACTGGGACACTAAAATTGACGTAACACTACATTCTGCACTCTGCTGCATTTGTAATGGCTTGATTGTACTCATGTATAGTGAAACTTGACAAGATAGGATGCAAACAAAGTATTTTGTTACACATGACCATATTAAACAACCAGCAACAAAGTGATTAAGGTAGGATATGCTGAAACTGTGCAAAATAGTCATTAGATCGACTGAAGCAGTCGTATTTATATTTTGTATTTCATTATCCATAGGAGCCCATTCAGCTCATTGAATCTATGCTGGCTCTCAGAATAAAGATTTCTTATTTATTTCTTAGAATAGAGGGAAGGGATTTGGTGAAAATAATTCATTTTTATATTGGAATTAACATATATGTCTTTATTGATACTATCACTTGTAGTAGTGTTATTAATAATACATATTGTGGTTACTCAAATTTTTTTTTTTTTTCGTTTCTCTTTTCTTTCTTATATATAATCAAATTATTATTTAATCACTCTCTTAATGATTTATAACTGTTCTATTCTTTCTCTATCATTATTTCTAAAAAAATAGTAGATAAGTATTACTAGTGTTTTACTTAATGCAAATTGAATTAATTTGATATAAAGTTGTTTGAAGCATTGTAATTGATTACCTTTAATAAAAAAATATATTAAAAAATAAAAATAAAAAAAAAGAATAGAGGGAAGGTCATTTAAGACTGTGGTGAGAAAAAACGTTTTCACCCAGAGAGTTGTGAATTTATGGAATTAACCTGCCACAGAGGGCAGTGGAGGCCAAGTCGCTGGATGGATTGAAGAGAGAGTTAGATAGAGCTCTAGGGGCTAGTGGAGTCAATGGATATGGGGAGAAGGCAGGCACGGGTTATTGATAGGGGACGATCAGCCATGATCACAATGAATGGCGGTGTTGGCTCGAAGGGCCGAATGGCCTCCTCCTGCACCTATTTTCTATGTCTATGTTTCTATGTTTAATAAGCACATTGGTCCCATTACTCACACTTATGTCCATGCATGCAAGCCATTCTCTCCTGCATGCCTAGTAACTCCACCCTGATTACCCTACCACGCATCTACACCAGAGGCAATTTACAGTGGTCAGTTAGGCTACCAGCACATTTTAAGGAATTGGGAGGAAACTGGAGCGTGCAGAAATCCGTGCAAAAGAAGGGAGAAGCGCAAACTCCATACAAACGGCAATGAAGGTGAAAGCTGTACAGTTCTGTTCTTCAAGTTGTATAATGGTGTGTTGGCACTGTAGAGGGTGTATAGGAGACCCGCCATCCGGAGATTTCCAAGTATAAGGGGAGATTAGAACATTGTGGTCGTTTTCTTCAGAGAGAAAGAGGGGATGTTGAGTGGAGGTCTGCACAGGATGAACAATAAGGACTTTTTAATCTCTTGGCAATGGAGCCAATAAGTAGGGAATGCAGATTTAAGGATATTGGTGGAATGATGAGTGAAGAGTTCAAGATTTTTTTTTACATATAAACCCTGTTGGGAACTGAAATTCACCACCCAACAAGGAAGTGGAGACAGGTACTAACTGCTGAAAATGTTTCTAGACGAACAGCTGTAGACTATAGAGCTACCACCAACCTGGTATCTTCACTGTGGGCTGGATACCCACTTCTTGTGCCTTGTCTGTGCAATTCTGTGTAGTAATCTGCGAGAGGACAGCAACTAATCTTCAGCAGAAGAAAGGTTCAGAGCCGAAACGTCGCCTATCCATTTTCTCCAGAGATGCTGTCTGACCTGATGAGTTACTCCAGGATTTGGTGTCTATATTCAGTATAAACCAGCATCTGCACTCCTCCATCCCCACATTCTACCCATCCTGACATGCAACTCTTCAAGAGTCAAGAGCATCAAGAGTCAAAAGTGTTTTATTGTCGGATGTCCCAGATAGAACAATGAAATTCTTACTTGCAGCAGCACGACAGAATGTGCAAACATAAATGTAGGACATAGTAAACAATATAATAAATGTGAAAAAAGTTCAGTGTGTGTGTATATATACACACATACATACAGATCATATATATGCACACACACACACACATGCACACATACGTACACATGAAAAATCAAACTAACAATAATAGTGCAAAAGACAAAACCAATGCCCGCAGTGCTTTGTAGTTCAGAGCTTATTTGAGCCAGCAGTATTTAATAGCCAAATGGCTGTAGGGAAGAAGATGTCCTTGAACCAGGATGTTACAGTTTTCAGAGTCCTGTACCTTGGCAGGGATGAGATGAGCGTGTGGCCAGGGTGGTGTGGGTCTCTGATGATGATAATTTACTCACTAAGTACCAAAGCTAATGTTTTCATTAACCTGCTGATGGCACAGCTGCATTGTTGGCAAATGGACCCCTACCTTGCCAATGCCAAATGTCAATTCTCTTTTGTCCTGTTGTACGTCTCACAAAACCGTGACACCCAACAGCTGAATATCATCTTGCTTTCTCTCACCACGGATGATACCCAACCAGGGACAATTGTTTTACAATTGCAACAAGCCAATTAACCTACAGAGCTGTATGTCTTGGGAATGTGGGAGGAAACCGAAGATCTCTGGAGAAAACCCACGCAGGACATGGGTAGAATGTGCAAACTACAGACAAGCGCCCGTAGTCAGGATCAAACCTGGGTCTCTGGCGCTGTAAAGCAGCGGCACTGCCCGCTGCGCCATCATGCCGCCCTCTAGTTCTCAATTTCTGCAGTTGGTCACATAGTGACTTGTAGGGATTACATTCACACCATCTAATAGAAACATAGAAACATAGAAAATAGGTGCCTGCTATTTGCCTGCTATCAATATGATCATGGCTGATCATCCAACTCAGTATCCTGTACCTGCTTTCTCTCCATACCCCCTGATCCCTTTAGCCACAAGGGCTAAAGCAGTAAACAAAGCTTTTCATGTCCCTTGGCACGTGACAATAAAAAACCTAAGCTGAAAGGAGAATAATGATATACCAGATTATTTGAGATCTATTGGTAACCAGTATTGCTTGATCCAAGAGCATTCATGGCTTGGGCTAGTATTTTATTCCCGGATTGCTCAGGGCTCTGGTTTTAGGGCCATGTGTTATCCTGAAGCAGGTGGCCTTCAAGCACACATTTATTGCCACACTGGCCTGTAAACATGCCTTTACAGGCATTCTTTAGTTTCTGGCCTGGAATCTATGTTGCTCTCAGGCTTCTACTTAATATCCCTTCCTTAAATAAATTGACTTGGGTAAACATTAATCCAACTCCTATTGATCGCTTAACCACAACCTACAATCCAATTCAATTTCAGTTGAGCAAAACGATTGTGAGACTAATGATTACATAATCTGTTTTCTTTTTTGTTTTACTTGAGATCTGACCTCCTATCTTTACATTTTTCTATCAAAAGAATTTCAACCAACTGGTCAAAAAATTCTAATCACTGCACATAGAATTAGGATCAAGACTATTCAAGAGGAAACTAGAAAGTACTTTATTTACAAAGTTGTGAAAATCTGGAACTGATGTTGGAGTTTTTGTGGGTGAGATGGAAATATTTTAATTGGGTATGTGTATTAAGAAATATGAAACAGTTGCATAAATATGTTTTCTTCCTGTTCTTTATACTCTGGTGTCAGTACGAGGATATCAACCCAAAATGGGCCGAAACCTGTTGAAAACCATTCATTCTGCCAACATACCACATTCCACATACAAATTACTCCAAAACTTTGCTATGAAAGATGGAACTTTCTCATCTTGTTTTGAATTAGGATACAGAGGTTGAACAACAATTCAGATTTAGCCATTTGTAATTGACTTGTTTATGTGCATTGCATTAATGAATCTCTTTGTTAGCTTTGACCTGAATAAACTCCTGTTTAATTCTAGCCTTTTCTAAAAAAAAAACGTTTTGATTTATTGAAGCTATGTGGCTTGTGTTGGTCAACCAGTAGAAGGGAAATAATGTGGCCAAACAGCACATTGGCAGATTTAGTTCATTGTGTTAAATGGGACACCTGGATTTGGCTGGTCTCTGGATTAAAGTAGAGACTAGTGCAGCACTAAAGGGAATTGTTAGGAAGGATGCTTTTGGATTAATGGCTGGAAAATTGGGAGGGGTAGTGAACCAGCTCTTCCTGAATGTGTCTCCTAATTTAATCCAGTTTGACCCGACAGAGTAGAGGGCTTGGCCTTTTGAAATGATGTTCAACAGGGTCCAGATTAAGCCTTGGCGGTGCATTCAAATGATCCCTGGGCACCATTGGAAGAGAAGAGTTCTCCTGGCATTGTGCCTTATACTTATTTTACGGCTGACATTCCAAAAGCAGATGTATCTGGTTATGTTCATATTACTGTTTGTGAGAACTTACTCTTCACAAATTGACCACAACTCTTCATTCCAAAAATAACTAGACCGCCAAAACACTTGTCAAGCAAGGAACAGCAGATGCATGCTGCTAGAGTAACTCTGTCTGAAGAAGGGTTCCAAACTGAAAGATCACCTATCTGTTCTCCCGAGATGCCGCCTGACCTGTAGACCTTACTCCAGCCCTTTGGGCCTTTTAAAAGTACTTGTTGGTCGCCAAGTGTTCTGTGGTGTCCTATAGTTATGAAGTGTGCTGTGTAGATACAGCTTTTCCTCGTCTTCATTGCTTTATGCACTCCCATCTAGTTCATACGTTCATCGTTGCCAAAATAGTCAGACTGGATCTTTAGCCACGATGTGACTAATATAGATCTCCCGCAGCCCGCTGTTCCTCGATTAACACAGCCAGTTTTCATGCAGATCAGTTGCAGCTGTTTGACTTTGTTTTTGTGCCTCCTGTAGCCTGGAAGGTTGTTGTCTTATCATCTTTCTCTTTCTGTTTTTGTATGGCCAGGTATCCGTAAAGATCGTCGGGGCGGCCGGATGTTGAAGCACAAGCGGAGGAAGGATGAGAAGGATCACGTCATCAAAAGTACCGGGATCGCCGGCCGACCCACTCCCAGCAGCGTGAATCCGGCACAGAGGAACGCCAAGCAGAACTCGGTGCTGGGGATGTCGTCGGACGAGATTCTCAGCACCTTGATGGATGCCGAGCCACCCATGGTTTACTCTGAGCATGACCCCAGCAAGCCCTTTACCGAAGCATCCATGATGACTTTGCTGACAAACCTGGCCGATAAGGAACTGGTGCATATGATCATTTGGGCAAAGAAGGTTCCAGGTAGGATCATATAACTTTGATAGAGAATGAGACCATGCATTATGTAAGTCAGAACAATAAAGGTACAAGATGATCCTGGGCCTGGTGGAAGGCTGATATTTATAAGCACAGTTGAATAAATTGCAGTGTTCGTCACATTTAATTAATAAATTCAAATACATTTTCATTCAAAGGTATGTGACATTGTTCCAAGGTACTGGAACATTGTACCAATGTTACTCTAAATACTGTTCGTGTTTTTCGTGTGAAGATTATGTGAGATGCAGCTTACTCTAGCTTAACTTGTCAGGAATGCCCCAGCCAAAACCTCAGGCCTCGAACTGCTTCATGTCCGACAGTATTTTCAGATTATCTCAGATCTGACTTCAAGCTTAGATGTCTTTTTATTGGTTTCAGCGAGTGCCAGCATCCCTCAAATAGAATAAATGTGTTTAGTTTGAAACAAAGTGACTCAAGTGACATTGGGCTGTTATGAACTATGTAGAGCTGTGATGAAAATAATTCAAAGCAAAGAGAAGAGTGAATGGCAGGGCATGTTCATTTTGACAAGCGCGTGTATGTTTGACATCATCGCAACACTTAATGGGCAGTTTGGAAAATATTAATTACACAGGGGCCAACTAGCGATCCCCACACATTAACCTCTATCTTCCCCCCCACCCACACCGCACATCCCACCACAATCAGTCAGAAGAAGGGTCCCGACCTAAAGCGTCACCCATCCATCCATGTTCTCCAATTCAATTCAATTCAATTTCAATTCATTTCAACTTTAATGTCATTGCACAGATACAAGTATGGGTACAACGAAATGCAGTTTAGCGTCAGTCCTTAGTAATAGTGCAATATAGAAATAAAAATACAGAATAAGCAAACAATGTGGACGGAGAGACTGGAGAAATCTATCGGCGGGACTCCGAGTTCAGCAATGTGATAGTGTTGTTGTAGAAGCTGTTCCTCATCCTACTAGTACGAGACCTGAGGCTCCTGTACCGCCTCCCTGATGGGAGGAGGGCAAACAGTCCATGGTTGGGGTGGGAGGGGTCTTTGATGATCTTCCCGGCCCGTCTCAGACACCGTTTTCGGTGGAGGGCATCCATGGCAGGGAGCGGGGCACCGATGATGTACTGAGCGGTTTTCACCACCCGTTGTAGTGCCTTCCTGTCCGCTACGGTGCAACTGCTGTACCATACCGTGAAGCAGGTGGTCAGGATGCTTTCGATGGTACAGCGGTAAAAGTTGGTCAGGATCTGGGGGGACAGGTGAGCTTTCTTGAGCCTCCTCAGGAAGTAAAGGCACTGCTGCGCCTTTTTGATCAGCTTGGAGGTGTTGAGGGACCAGGACAGATCCTCCGAGATGTGTACCCTGAGGAATTTGTAGCTGGAGACGCGCTCCACCTCAGTCCCGTTTATATGGATGGGGGTACGTCTGCCCCCTCTGATCTTCCTGAAGTCAACAATAATTTCCTTCGTCTTCTTGGAGTTGAGGACGAGGTTATTGTTGGCACACCAGGTTGTCAGGTGCTGGACCTCATCCCTGTAGGCTGACTCGTCGTTGTCACTGATCAGTCCTACCACTGTGGTGTCGTCGGCAAATTTAATGATGGCGTTGGAGCCATTCTTAGGGATGCAGTCATGGGTGAAGAGGGAGTAGAGGAGAGGGCTGAGCACACAGCCCTGTGGCACGCCGGTGTTCAGTGTTATAGTGGAGGAGGTGAGGTTGTTGACCCTAACAGACTGTGGTCTGTTGGTGAGGAAATCCAGTGTCCAATTGCAGAGGGAGGTGGAGATGCCAAGTCCGCTGAGTTTGGTGATCAAGCTGGCGGGGATGACAGTGTTAAAGGCGGAGCTGAAATCAATGAACAGCATCCTGATGTAGGTGTTATTGCTGTCCAGGTGGGTCAGGGCAGAGTGTAGGGCCGCCGATATGGTGTCCTCTGTAGACCTGTTGGTCCGGTAGGCAAACTGATGGGGGTCCAGTGTGGGGGGGAGGCTGGCTTTGAGGTGAGCCAAGATCAGCCGCTCAAAGCACTTTGCAATGACAGGGGTGAGTGCCACTGGGCGGAAATCGTTGAGACTCCCTGTAGCTGATTGTTTGGGCACTGGCACAATGGTTGATGTCTTGAGGCAAGTGGGCAAGTGCTGCTGCCTGACCCGCTGAGTTACTACAGTACTTGGTGTCTGTGTTGGTTCACTCTGTGTGTGTGCGCGTGTGTGTGTGTGTGTGTGTGTGTGTGTGTGTGTGTGTGTGTGTGTGTGTGTGTGTGTGTGTGTGTGTGTCTGTGTGTGTGTGTGTGTGTGTGTGTGTGTGTGTGTGTGTGTGTGTGTCTGTGTGTGTGTCTGCATGTGTGTGCACGCGTGTGTGTTTTTAGTGAGAGTGCCGCTCCCACCTGCTTTCCTCTGAATCTATGGACACCATAGTCCACTTGGGCTGGTGTGTCAGGAGCATGAAACAATGGTGATGCAAGACACTGCAGATGCTGCAATATTGAGCATAGGACAAAGTGCTGGAGTAACCCAGCGGTTCAGCGAGCTTGTGTGGAGGGAATGGATAGACATGGTTCTGGGTCGGGGTTCTTTGTCAGACTGTTGGAAAAGAGAGGTGGGTTGGGGAAGGGGTCAGGAGGGTGAATGGGGGATAAAAAGGACATATGTCCCCCCTCCCTCTCCACCCTGGAGCATACATTACTCCCACATCTCCCACCACCCCAGACACCCTGCTCCTTCCCTCTCTTCCATACTCCCATCTCCTATTCCTAAGTCCCATATTTCCCTTTTATCCCTGAACAGCAGCCTCCAGTAGCCCAGTCCATTGATTTGAAGATATGAGTTTGAACCATCATGGCTAACATATTTAAGTTAAGTTAATTAAAACCATGTGGAATAAAAAGTCAGTATCAGTAGTTCCCAAATGTTGGGCGAGTCCAGAACCAGGGGCCACAGTCTTAGAATAAAGGGGAGGTCATTTAAGAATGAGGTGAGAAAAAACGCTTTCACCCAGAGAGTTGTGAATTTATGGAATTCCCTGCCACAGAGGGCAGTGGAAGCCAAGTCACTGGATGGATCTAAGAGAGAGTTAGATAGAGCTCTAGGGGCTAGTGGAGTCAAGGGATATGTGGAGAAGGCAGGCACGGGTTATTGATAGGGGACGATCAGCCATGATCACAATGAATGGCGGTGCTGGCTCGAAGGGCCGAAGGGCCGAATGGCCTCCTCCTGCACCTATTTTCTATGTTTCTATGTTTCTAGTGATGACTGTGAAACAATCGGACATCTGTAGAACCAACAAGTAGTCATACGGATATAGATGCGGCAGGATTGGTAACTCAATGAATAGGAAGTAGGCCAAGTGGGTCAAACGATGTTTTAGACTCGGTCAAGGGTCATGCAAGCAGTATCCCAATGAATACATCTCAGAACAAAAATAGGTAGGAAGTTGAGGTGTCCCAGAGATGTCTAATCCATCTCAAATATGTTTTTATTTCGCCAGCTCAGGAACAGGCCCCATAATGTAGCTCAGCTAATCCATGCCAGGATCATTGTTGATACCTTTCTCTTCTGTCTCGCATTAATTCCCCTCTCCCTCACCCTCTTCTACTGCTTCCCTTTCTCAGCATCTGTACTGCTCACTTTGATCGCTTTCTGTGGTAGTGAGCTCCACAGTCTCACCTTATTTTGAGTTAAAAATGTTTTTGCTGGGTTTCGCGTTTGATTGCAGTGATCGGCTTATTTTCACAATCTCTTGATTTTCTCTTCAGCACAAATAAAAATGCTATGGTCTAGAAATACTATTGTTTGACACGACTTTCTATCCTTCGATGGAATTTTAGCGTAACCTGATTTTATGTGTTTGTGCAAAGATCACCATGTATATGTAATCAGTGTACAAAATGTGTACAGTGATGTCAAACCAGTACTCCACTCGTTATGACGACATATTAATCTGCTCACAACTCAGCGGGACAGGCAGCATCTCTGGAGAAAGGAATGGGTGACGTTTCAGGTCGAGACCCTTCCTCAGACTGATGTCAGGGGAGTGGGCGGGACAGAGAATGTAGTCGGAGACAGTAAGACTGGTGGGAGAACTGGGAAGGGGGAGGGGATGGAGAGAGAGGGAAAGCAAGGGCTATTTGAAGTTAGAGAAGTCAATGTTCATACCGCTGGGGTGTACACAACCCAAGTGAAATTCGTATGAGGTGCTGTTCCTCCAATTTGCGCTAGGCCTCACTCTGACAATGGAGGAGGCCCAGGACAGAAAGGTCAGATTGGGAATGGGAGGGGGAGTTAAAGTGCTGAGCAAACGGGGAGATCCGGTAAGTTAAGGCGGACTGAGCGGAGGTGTTCAGCAAAACAATCACCGAGCCCGCGCTTGGTCTCGCCGAGATACAGGAGTTGACACCTGAAACAGCGGATACGGGTAGATGAGGTTGGAGGAGGTGCAAGTGAACCTCTGCCTCACCTGAAAAGACTGTCGGGGTCCTTGGATGGAGTCGAAGGGGGAGGTAAAGGGCCAGGTGTTGCATCTCCTGTGGTTGCTGGGGAAAGTGCCTGCGGAGGGAGTGGTTTGGGTGGGAAGGTGCGAGTTGACCAGAGAGTTGCGGAGGGAACGGTCTCTGTGGAAAGCAGAAACGGGTGGAGATGGGAAGATGAGGCCAGTAGTGGGATCACGTTGGAGGTGGTGAAAATGTTGGAGGATTTATATGCTGTATGTGACGGCTGATGGGGTGGAAGGTGAGGACAAGGGGGACTCTGTCCTTGTTACGAATGGGGGGAGGGGGAGCAAGAACGGAGCTGTGGGATATCGAGGAGACCCTAGTGACAGCCTCGTCTATAATGGAAGGGGGGAACCCTCGTTCCCTAAAGAATGAGGACATCTCCGATGACCTGGTATGGGAAACTTCATCCTGGGCTCAGATGCGGCGTAGACGGAGGAATTGGGAGTTGGGGGTAGAGTCTTTAAATATCCTCCTTCCCTCCTACATGTAGTTATTATGGCCTTCTGCCTGAAGAACTGAGGGACTTCAGTTCTGTTTAATCACTGCTCTCTAATATTGGCAGTTGGCACAAATGTGAGTTGAGACTGCAATTGGAAGCAATCTAATTCTTGGCAAATGCTTTGATGTCATCCAGCAGTTTGTTGCAGTCATCCCAAGTTCAGTTATTGGTGTTCCTCGTAACTGTGGCATTATTTGGCTGTGCAACATTTGCATGGTACGGGGAGAGGCGTTGTGCCACTGGCTATCATCTGTTGTAACATTATAATCAACATTCAATCTATATTGTGTAGGAAGGAACTGCAGATGCTGGTTTACATTGAAGATAGACACAAAATACTGGAGTAATTCAGTGGGTTTTGTGTCTATTCAATCTATTTTCTTCTCCAAGTCGCCTTTTGTTTCTGCTGATTCACTGACTCAACAGACACTATTATTTGCAAGGTTATAATATTACGTTCACCAAATCCATTTACTGGCATCATATCAATTTAATTGACTGGGAAGTGTCCCAAGACATTGGATCTAGGGCTATAAAACACTTTTGGAGTGGAGTTCCAATTGTAATATTGAAAACATATCAATCAGTCTTGGGTATAGCAAGGAACCCCAATAAAATTGAAATGGATGGGAATCAAGGGTGGTTGGAGTGGGCAAGTGTTTGCAGGACGGGTTAGGGTGGGGAATGTTGAGGGGAGGTGTTGGTGATAGGAAGCAGAAGGAGAATGGTTGTAAATGTGGAAGGTCAGTGATTTTAACCTTGCAGAGTCACTGCAGGAGTTCCTTGGCAGGGTCCTAAAAGCCCACCATTTTCAGCTGCCTCATGAATGCCTTTCTCACTTCCACGTAATCGCAAGTGGGGATATCCAGTGACTGAAGGTTGCTCTGTTGCAATTAAAGAAAATAAACTGAAGAGAGTTGTGGACGCAACGCAGTCCATCACACAAATCAACCTCCTTTCGATCAACTCCATCTACACTTCGCGCTGCCTCGGCAAGGCCACCAGCATTAATAAAGGACCAGCCTCACCACAGTCACTCCCTCTTCTCCCCTCAGGCAAGAGGTACAGAAGTTTGAAGACACACACCTCCAGATTCAGGGGCATTTTCTTCCCAGTTGGAATCAGGCAATTGTACTTTCCCCACACCAACTAGAGAGCGGTCCTGAGCTGCCATCGACCCCATTGGAGACCTTTGCACTATATTTAATCAGACATTACTGGACTGTGTCTTGCACTAAATGTTGTACCTTTTATCATGTGTCTGTACACCATGAACCGCTTGATTGTAATCATGTACAGTCTTTTCGCTGACTGGATTACACGCAACAAAAGAGCGTCTCACTCTACCTGGTACATGTGATGATTATAAACTAAACTATAAAAGCAATTAAAAAAACAAGAACAGATCGGGTAAACGCAGAGAGTTTTTTGGCCAGAGTAGTGGAATCGAAAACCAGAGGACATGGGTTGAAGGTGAGGGGGAAAGATATAATGGGAACTTGTAGCGTAACTTTTTTACACAAAAGGTGGTGGGTGTATGGAACAAGCTGCCGGAGGAAGGAACGGGGTACTGATTTTAGATGATCAGCCACGTTCATAATGAATGGCAATGCTGGCTCGAAGGGCAGAATGGCCTACACCTGCACCGATTTTTCTATGTTTCTGGGAGGTAGTTGAGGCAGGTACTATTGCAACGTTTAAGAAACGCTTAGACAGGTACATGGATGGGATAGGTTTAGAGAGATATGGGCCAAAAGCAGGCAGGTGGGACTAGTGTAGATGAGGCATGTTGGGTGGTGGGGGCAAGTTGGGCTGTAGAGCCTGTTTCCATACTGTAAGACTATGACTCTTTATGAGTAGTCCGTGGCTGCATGCAGCGTGATCTTGTCAACATTCAGACAAATGCTGATAATATGCGTATCAAAATAGCCATCACACTAGCAGCCCATGATGTTTGATGGCAACACTATTTGCAAATCCCCTACTGTCAATATCCTGGGGTGTTTGGGATGTGGGAGGAAAAGGAAGCACCCGAAAGAAACCCACCTGCTCCCAGGGTTAACGTGCAAACTCCACAACAACAGTGTCAGCAGGGATACCAGCTGCACCACTGGGCCACCCTCGATTATGTCCTATTTCCTAGACTCAGTTGTAGAGAGTAAATCAATCAAACATCCAACACTATAGCTTACCAGTGTACTACATTCCTTCAACTTGCTCCATGTCCAACTCTAGATTGGAATTAGATATTGGAAATATCACTATCAACGGATTGTTGTTAATACTACTTCCTGCCCATTCCCGCCCCCTCGCTGCACACTGACACACCTGTACAATAGCCTTACAACTCAAATCAATTGAGCAAGCAAAGGAAATTATTTATTCTTTTCATACCCTTTTGATGTATAACAAAGAATCTTGAGAACAGCTTACAAACAATCCTGCATGCTAAAACTCCTACACAACTCAAATCATCCGAGCAAGCAGAGGAAATTTTTCGAATAATTCTTTTTCTTTTGATGTAGGTTGGAGTCTCGAGAGCAACTTTGAAACATTGGCTCGCGATCAGACATTAACACCAACTGCTTTAGGAAAAGCCGACAGTGGCTGATAAATAATCCTGCTCTTATTTTAGCTACTTTACAAAAAAAAAAACATCCTTGAGTTTTGATTAGAGTCTGGATTCTCTGCATCATTGAAGACAAGCAATGGGCTCTCCCTTTTAGGATTCTCTAAATTCCTAACAAACTATGTTGCAGTTGGTCCAAGGTCATAGCCAGTTATAAGGTGGCATCTAACCATCTAATGTGACCTTTTATTGTGGTTTACCTTTTAAATAGAAAATCAAAAATTATTTTAGAATTTCAGTTTGATCATCATCCCGTTTTCTTTACATTATCAACAGGAGTTCAGCATTTCTCCCCATCTTGTTTCTGTCAATGATTGTCTCTCCAATGCACCTGCCAAGAGGTATTTAACGAACAAGGTTTCGTTTTTGCAATAGATTATCAAACCACATTCTCGTGATATCTCAAAGAGCTTCAAATCCAACAAAGTACCTTTGAAACATTATCGCTCTTCGTGTATAGCCAAATGTGCCAGCTAATTGAGTCTAGTGAGACCGGCCAAGTGGGAAATGCAAAGAATGCCTGAACTATCTGCGGGAGAAAGTTGGGGGTTGTTGGTAGCTGTGGGAGAAAACTTGATGAAGAGAAATCATGGTCTTTTTTAGCAAGGCAAATGTTTCCAGCATTGGAGCATGCCATCTATCTCAGCTTCACTTTACCTCTTGGCCTTATGGTTGACACTTTTGCCTGCTCCTAATGTACTGACACGTAACCCTGACTAAATGTGCTTCAGATTCTGGAGTGCATTTTGAGATGAGAAAAGGACTATTATAACTATACTTTTCTTTCTCATTCCACAGTCTACTCCTAAATCTATGAGAGGGTGCACAATTTCATCACTCCCATTATGGCACATCAGACATAGATGTTTGGGAGATGAGCCATTTGTATATGTTTTCCTCGTCTTGTGCTGCCTTATGCCCCTGTCCCACATAGGAAACCTGAACGGAAACCTGAACGGAGACTTTGCGCCCCACCCAAGGTTTCCGTGCGGTTTCCGGAGGTTGCAATTGGTTGCCGGAGGTTGCAGGTAGGGAGACTGACAAAAACCTCCGGGAACCGCTCGGAAACCTTGGGTGGGGCGCAAAGTCTCCAGAGGTTTCCGTTCAGGTTTCCTAAGTGGGACAGGGGCATTATTCAGCACAAGATGAGGGAAGCATCTCAATTGTAGAAACAAGGAACTGCAAATACTGGTTTACAAAACTAAGTCACAGAGTGCTGTAGTAACTCTGTGGGTCAGGCAGCATCGCTGGAGAACGTGGATAGGTGATTTTTCGGGTTGCGCCCAGTCTGAAAGAAGGGTCCTGACCCAAAACGTTGCTTAATCATGTTCTCTAGAGATGCTGTCTGACCTGCTGAGTTACTCCAGCACTCTGTGTCCTTTTTTCTTCGTAAAAACGTTTGATTGGGTAGTCTCAATATCTCCTTAAGTCGCTTGCTGTCAAACTTTGATCCTTGGGATGTTTTACTGCGTTTGTGACATCAAAGCACCTCCATTACTGTTCAGGCAAGAAATCTGCTGTCCAAATATGTTCTGGCTTATATGTGACTCCAGACTCAACAGTGTTGTTGATCCCAAATGACCTGATATGCCGGTCAATTGTACTAATATCATGATGTTCAAACAGCGAAATATAAAAACCGGTCTGATCACCTGGCAATGATCATGGTACTGAGTTAGACATGACAATATTATTCTCAGTACAGTAACCCTTCCAAAATCGTCATCACAAATCTCTTGGTATTGAAGGTAGACACTAAAATGCTGGAGTAACTCTGCGGGTGAGGCAGCATCTATGGAGAGACGGAATGGGCGACGTTTCGGGTCGAGACCCTTCTTCAGACTGATGACTAATGTCTAAATTGGGGGAGCTGTCAGTAGATGTGTCAAACGGCAATCTGACATGGCGCTGCTTGCAGAATCAGGCTTTTTGTGGACAGCATGTCGGATCCTCCATGATAGTCCATGATTATGTCCTGTCCTACTGGCAGGGCTGACCCACATAGGAGGCAGCATAGTGACAGGCAGGCATCTCGGAGCAGCCTTGGGATCCTCAACATTGACTCCAGCCCAGTATGAACAAAGAAATCCCCCGCTGTATACCAGTGCTCTTGCAGCTGACAATTCAATGTTCCTTGCATTGAAACTCTTCTCATCCTCAAGCCTGAGGAAGCACTGTGAATGTTTTGTCTGTGGGTAGTTGACAGTGTACTTGTTTCTCTCTCAAAATATGTAATGATGCATATTGTGTGTGTATGTGAAACACAGAGAGACCGAGAATGTCCCCCTAGATTTCATGAATTGATATTACCTTCCAGTGAAGATGAATTGGATCAGTGTACTTTGGAACCATTTCAGTGTAGCACACCATAAAATAAAGAAGCAAGTGTGCATAAAACATCTGTGGATCTACAAGATCCAATTTCAGCCTGGGGACTAGGGGGAGAGAAATATGCATGAGAGTGCCTTTGCTGATGTAGGTGATCTTTAGTGTTTGACTGAGTTGATGTGCGTGTGTCTGCTTCCAGTTGGGTTTGTGTATGTGTTTACGTGTGTGTATGTGTTTATGTGTGTGTATGTGTTTACGTGTGTGTATGTGTATGTGCACCTGTCACTGCATGTAAATGTGTGTGTGCACATGCATGCTTGTGTTTCTGACTATATTTATGTATGTGTTTTTGTGTGTGCGTGTTTGTGTGTGCGTGTTTGTGTGCATCAATGCCATTTATTTGTATATTTTGTGTTTGCATTTGAGCATGTATGAATTTGTCTCTACGTATACGTGTCCTTGTGTGATCCCGAGATATCATCAGTCGTTGTTTAGTTTCACTTGAGGCAGAATTATGATCAGTGTAGTTTGGAACCATTTCAGTGTAGCCTGTGGTGAAATGCCTTGGTTATGTTCAAACCTCACAATGTGCTGTTTATATTACCACCTCTGGAAATCCTATTGCTCCTGCCAAGCAGCTCTCAGCTCCGTCTCTGGCACCTCCGTTAATCCCACCAAAGGGAATAGAAAGAGCTTCTGCTGGCTCTGTTTCTTCCTCTACAACGTCATCCCTGCAAAGCCAATCTTGCTCATTCAGCCAATGTCAATATTCCAGCACACTTAAAAACGAGTGCAGAAGGCTACCATGAAACCTGGCGGCGTTGCAGGCAGAAGGAAGAATGAGCAGTTCAGTAATGAAAAATCAGTATCAGCAGAAGTAGTAATTGTGGAGTCCACAATCTGCACTCGGGGCAAGGTGCAGACAAGGCATATAAACCACTCAGGGGATACTTTGTCATAGTCACTGAGCCTGTCATGACTGAATACTTAAAGGGCTTTCTCATTGTGCGACCTGAAGCAAGACCTAACAAGATTTAACATCGTGGGAACCTTCTGCGATAGCAGTACGGCATTCGTGGACCACCGAGGACCTCCGTGGCGCTAACGGCAGGTAGTCGTGTGACTTGGTAAGGTCGGGAGAAAATTCAAACATTTTTGAATTTCTCCAAGAGTGTCTTGAGCAGCGTTGCAACATTGTATGGACGCAGATGCCAGTGCGATATCCGTGCGATATCCGTAATGACACTTGCGAATACCGTGGGAACTCCTGCGAACGGTAAACCCGGAAGCTTGACAGAAGGGACATAAGGTGAGTAAAAGAGGTGGTCTCAATATCGCCAATGGACCATGTGTCCATCGAGGACGTCCCACCTAATTTTCATTGTTTGAGAATCTTTTTCACAGTAAGACCTGCAGAGATGCCTCTCAGAAAATCGCAAAGAAAGGGGTCAAAGAAAGTCGGAAAGTTTTTAGCCATGCAGGTAAATGAGGAGGAAACTCAGCAAGAGAGACAGGTGGAGAGGCAAGAGGAGATGCCAGAGATACCACTGCCTGTGGGCTCCTTGGAGCAGGGAGAGGGTGATCAGGGTGTATTTGAGATTGCCTCCCCAGTAGCTGTTGCCTCCACAATATTCTCAGCAGACGAGAACATAAAGGTTAGATGGCAGAAGGTAAAGCCATATAACTTCAACAGGGAACAAGAGGGTGAACTGGTGGAGTGGTACCAATTCAATGAGATTCTCTATGACAAATCCAGAGAGGATTATAGAAATAGGGAGAGAAAGCGCAACCTGCTGGAGACGAAGGCTGCTGAGTATCCCCGGTGCTCATGTGAGTAACTATAACAATATATTAGTTTATGTACAGGAGAACAATTTAATGTTATCCATGATTTTAAAACATACAATGCTACAGATGTAAAAGTGTTGTTTTTGCAGTCACCTTTAATTTATCTTATAAGTCTGTCTGTTCCCTGCAGCTGCAATGTAAAAGTAGTGGCAGACAGCTTTTACACCCTCTTCGTTTGAAGTGGGAATCATGTCTCTTTTAGAGCCATACAATAAATTATGCGAATTCTACGAACGGAGGATATTTATATAGCGTGTGAAAAAAAAGTGACATCATTTGTGCCACGTGATTAACTACACTACAGTCCACGATGTTCATTCACGATTAACGGGAAAGATCGGGAGACGGACAAGTCAGTCGCACAAATGACAGAATTGCCGAGTACCGTGGGAACTCTTTATCGTGGGAACACTTTATCGTGCGGAACTCGTGCTGGACCACGACCACTTCACTCGGGTGACATCTTGCTTCAGGTCGCACCGTGAGAACTCGCCATATTACTGTATCCTCTTCTTTGGCAGTCCTTCAGGATCGATAAGGATTTGTTGTCTTCCAGTTCTGTGGAGTGACCCATTAGTCAAACCCTTCTATCCACGTTTGTTTTAGACATACACATAGACATAGACATAGAAAATAGATGCAGGATGAGGTTATTTGGCCCTTCCAGCCAGCACCGCCATTCATTGTGATCATGGCTGATCGTCCCCAATCAATAACCCGTGCCTGCCTTCTCCCCATATCCCTTGACTCCACTAGCCCCTAGAGCTCTATCTAATGCCCCTGTCCCACTTAGGAAACCTGAACGGAAACCTCTGGAGACTTTGCGCCCCACCCAAGGTTTCCGTGCGGTTCCCAGAGGTTTTTGTCAGTCTCCCTACCAGCTTCCACTACCTGCAACCTCCGGCAACCACCTGCAACCTCCGGGAACCGTACGGAAACCTTGGGTGGGGCGCAAAGTCTCCAGAGTTTTACGTTCAGGTTTCCTAAGTGGGACAGGGGCATTAACTCTCTCTTAAATCCATCCAGTGATTTGGCCTCCACTGCCCTCTGTGGCAGGGAATTCCACAAATTCACAACTCTCTGGGTGAAAAAGTTTTTTCTCACCTCAGTCTTAAATGGCCTCCCCTTTATTCTAAGACTGTGGCCCCTGGTTCTGGACTCACATAACATTAGGAACATTTTTCCTGCATCTAGCTTGTCCAGTCCTTTTATAATTTTATATGTTTCTATAAGATCCCCGCTCATCCTTCTAAATTCCAGGGAATACAAGCCTAGTCTTTTCAATCTTTCCTCATATGACAGTCCTGCCATCCCAGGGATCAATCTCGTGAACCTACGCTGCACTGCCTCAATCACAAGGATGTTCTTCCTCAAATTAGGAGACCAAACTGTACACAATACTCCAGATGTGGTCTCACCAGAGCCCTATACAACTGCAGAAGAATCTCTCTACGTCTATCTGAAATCCTCTTGTTATGAAGGGCAACATTCCATTAGCTTTCTTCACTGCCTGCTGTACCTGCACGCCAACTTTCAATGACCGGTGTACAAGGACACCCAGGAAAAGGGGAGATGCAACGAGACCTGGGTGTCATGGTACACCAGTCATTAAAAGTAGGCATGCAGGTGCAGCAGGCAGTGAAGAAAGCAAACGGTATGTTAGCATTCATAGCAAAAGGATTTGAGTATAGGAGCAGGGATGTTCTACTGCAGTTGTACAGGGTCTTGGTGAGACCACACCTGGAGTATTGCGTACAGTTTTGGTCTCCTAATCTGAGGAAAGACATTCTTGCCATAGAGGGAGTACAGAGAAGGTTCACCAGACTGATTCCTGGGATGGCAGGACTTTCATATGAAGAAAGACTGGATAGACTCGGCTTGTACTCGCTAGGATTTGGAAGATTGAGGGGGGATCTTATAGAAACTTACAAAATTCTTAAGGGGTTGGACATGCTAGATGCAGGAAGAATATTCCCGATGTTGGGGAAGTCCAGAACTAGGGGGTCACAGTTTAAGGATAAGAGGGAAGTCTTTTAGGACCGAGATGAGAAAATCATTTTTTACACAGAAAGTGGTGAATCTGTGGAATATTCTACCACAGTAGGTAGTTGAGGCCAGTTCATTGGCTATATTTAAGAGGGAGTTAGATGTGGCCCTTGTGGCTGAAGGGATCAGGGGGTAAGGAGAGAAGGCAGGGATGGGATACTGAGTTGGATGATCAGCCATGATCATATTGAATGGCGGTGCAGGCTCGAAGGGCCGAATGGCCTACACCTGCACCTATTTTCTATGTTTCTATGTCTCGCTGTACCTCCCCCTTACCTAACCTAACCCCATTGAGATAATAATCTGCCCCCCTTGTTATGTTTGGGTTGGTAAGATCACGTTCTTATTAACTGCCTTTTCTTTTGTCTTTGGCAAAATTTAGTGCAATCAGTGAACCAACAGTAAATGACAAGGGATCTGATGAACCTTCACAGATTGCAGTTCCCGTTTTGAAGGAACATCTGGTCTTGATGTACTGTGCAGCAACATGTTTCATCCAATTTTTTTTTATTAGCCCATCTTTGGCTAATTGTTGCATAAAGGTCAAAATGTATAAAAAAAGAATCACTAGGTTTTCATGAAATCATAAAATACTACAAGAAAATGATGCAGATGATTCACATTAGGTTGATGTGTTTGTTTAAAATCTAAGGAAGGAATGTGTTTGAGGGAGTGGGTTCATTTCAGGGACTTGCACCCTTTCCTGTAACTGAAGTCTGAACTACAGTAACCTCCCATTTATTCCAAGCGTAGATGCAAGAAAACTGCAAATGCTGGAATAGTGGCCAAAACACATAGAGCTGGTGAAACTCAGCGGGTCAGGCAGCGTCTGTGGAGAGAATGGAGAGGTGGAGATTCAGGTCCAGATCCTGATCAATCTACAGATGGGACCCGATCCAAAACATCGCCTATCAATTCCTTCCACAGATACTGCCAGACCCGTTGAGTTCCTCCAGCATTTTATGCTTATTTTAACTATATTCATAATAAATGTGAGTGGACAATTTTAATTTAATTACATTTATACTTAAAGGCAGCTCATTTGTTCACCAATTAGCGGCAACTTTTTGTTTGAAAATTCAGCGTTTCATGTGATGATGAGTACAGTTATTCATTTGATACATTTCTGTTGTATATTGTATTAACTTAGGGTCACTGTGGTGCAGTAGTAGAGCTGCTGCCTCATGGGCCTGTCCCACTTAGGCGATTTTTTAGGCAACTACAGGCAACTAATTTGTCGCCACATGTTTGCCAGGGCGAGCATGTGGCACTAAGGGTGCCGCATGATGGCAGCCTCTGCCTACAATCTGTCTGTTTCTCCATCTTATTTTAATTTTTGTCTGTTTAAAAAGTATGTGTTGGAGTATTTCTTAGTATTTTTACGTGGGGGAGGTGGGTAGGGTATAGGGCCTGTCCCACCAGCAAGCGACTGCATGCGGTGAGCGTGACCTTGAGCCGTACGGCCTCGCGGGGCCGGTCCCACTTCGATCGCTGGAGCCATATGGAGTTGTGTGGGGCTGGTCCCGACATCGCGCGGGGCTCCGAAAAACTGACACTGTCCAAAAATTCCACACGGCAACGGCCTGTCGGCCCGCAGCTGCATTGAGGACGTAAGCACCGCCTCGACGCCGTACACAGCGTCTCGACGCCGTACACAGCGTCTCGATGCCGTACGCAGCGTCTTGACGGTGTACGTCTAGCGTGTGGCGTTGCGTGATGACGTAACCGCCCGACGCCGTGTGACCTCCAAATTCAGTCGGCCCGCCTCCTGCCCAGCTGATTGGTGAGTATGATGTCGGGACCAGCCCCGCACAACTCCAGACGGCTCCGCGGTTGGAAGTGGGACCGGCCCCGCGAGGCCGTACGCCTGAAGCCACCACGTTTGCAAACGCATGCAAACGAATGCTGGTGGGACAGGCCCTTTAGGGAGAAACTGTTTCTCAGTCACTTCCTGGCGAGGATTCGACTATTCTCCGAGTCGCATATTCGTCCCCCCTCCCCTCGCAGCCTACCAAGTGGATTGGCGCGGCCTTTCTTGCCTGAGACCGACCAGCACTGGATTCATCGCGGAGCGGGCGATGCCTTACCTGAGATCGCCGTTTGAAGCTCCGGAGTGTTGGGCCTGCTGCTTCAACATTGTGGAGCTGTGGTCTACGGCGTTCCCAGCCGCGGGAGCGGGACTTCAACATCACGGAGTCCTGGGATCCTTTGCCGAGGGTCGCCAGTATGAATCTCTGCCCAACCCGCCCTGCAGACTTTGGGGGTATGAAGTGGCCGATTCGGAAGTCCAAGCCGCTGAGTATGTTTTTCCATTCCGACGTCGGAGTCCCATCATCCCTGCGAGAGGGCCTGAACATCGGGCCGCCCGTAGCGGCGACTGCGGAGGGCTCGGGAGGCCCCGACCACGGGTGAACATCAAAGAACATCAAAGAGGAGGATGAATGAACTTTGGTGCCTTCCCTCACAGTGGGAAACTTTGATGTGTGGGGATGTTTATGTTAATTCTATCGTGTGTTGTGTTCTTTTTTTATTCGTATGGCTGTATGGTGACCCCGCATTGCACTGTACCAATTGATGCGTGTGACAATAAATGTCTCTTGAATCTTGAATCTTGAATCTTGAGTAGTTTCCTCAGTCGCGCAAAAAGTCGTAGCGTCTTTCTGGTCGGCGCTAAATTTTCAACGTTGAACATTTTTCGGCGACCATGGGTTTGACGCCAATGAGGGTCGCTTGATTTCTCCTGACGTAGATGCTGTCGTAGGTCGTTGCCAGGACGACGTAGGTTGTCGCCGGTTTTTCGGCGACCTGCTACGACTATGACAGTCGCCGGCTGTTGCCTGAAAAATCGCCAAGTGGGACAGGCCTATCACACCACCAGAGACCAGGGTTCCATACTGACCTGGGGCACGGTCTGTGGAGTTTGCACAGTTTCCTCCCACATCCCATAGATGTGCAAGACTGTATGTTAATTGGCCTCGGTAAATTACACCTAGTGTGTAGGGAGTGAGATAACATTGAACTAGTGCGAACAGATGATTGATGGTCAGCGTTGACTTGGTCCGCTAAAGGGTCTGTTTCCATGCTGTATCTTTCAATTGTTTGGCCATAAAATATAAAATTGCAGTGTAAAACATTGTCACTTAAACGCATATAGAGACACCATAGAATTCAGTGATTTATTTAAAGAATATAAAGTTAATACGGTGAATACTAATGTATGATCTACAGTAAATTTTGAGCAATTCTCATATAACCAGCAATCCACTAATCTCTAAAGGGCCTGTCCCACTTTCACGATCTAATTCACGACCTCTGCCGAGTTTGCCCTTGACTCATACTCGCAGCATGCTCGTCACGAGGTCGTAGGAGGTCGTAGGTAGGTCGTAGGTAGGCTAGTCGTAGGTACTCGGGCATCATGTAGGTCGGGGCGTATTTTCAACATGATGAAAAATGTGCATGAGTAAAAAAGGTTGTGAATTAGGTGGTGAAAGTGGGACAGGCCCTTCAGGATACCAGAAAGCTGAGAGTATACTGTACTAACTTTTCTTACCACTTGGATATACAATATGATAAAGTCACTGCCAGTTTCTCGTGCAGCCACTTGCACTGAGAGATCCAGTATGGGTGACACTGGGCACTTTGATTCTGGGACACACATTCACATATTAAAGTTGGTTCGAGCATCTCTAACCAAGGGACCACTGGCAGCTGCCTTTAAATCGGGACATGGAAACATTTTATTTTTGTTTGCTTGATCATCGAATTGTGCGGCGATCCCTCTCAACCTCGCAATCAAACATGCAGCAAGTTGGCAAAACAAGTATGTCACCTTTGCACCATCCACGTGACTGTGCGTTTAGCAGCGTGCGGCTGTTGGAGAAACATCTTGTTTCCCCCTCAGCTGTCTTGTTTGTGGAGTTCAGCTTTCGCAATGCCCTGAGACGATCGATCTGTTAACGCAGTTAATCCCAACAACCTTGGCAGTCGTCGAGCACAGCTGGTGATCACAAGGCAGCTTCTTTTCCACTTCCTTTCAAATGTTCATTGTAGAGATGTTGTCACTATGGTAACATGTCCTTGAATGTAATTGTACACCCAAGATGTGTAAATGCTGCACATATTGTAATGACATTTCATAGGTCTTTCTTGGAATTGCATCTTTAATTTTTAGTAAGCTGTTTTTTCTGACATGTCCAATTTTGAATGTGGTATATAGCCTTGGGGAAATCCAGAACCAGGGGCCACAGTTTAAGAATACAGGGTAGGCCATTTAGAATGTAGATGAGGAAAAAACCTTTTCACCCAGAGAGTTGTGAATCTGTGGAATTCTCTGCCACAGAAGTCAGTGGAGGCCAATTCGCTGGATGTTTCCAAGAGAGAGATAAGGGGCTGTCCCACTGCAGCGACATAATCTGCAAGTTTAGAAGAGTTTGCCCTCGATCCAAACACACAGCATGGTCGACACACGTGGTCCTAGGAGGTCCTATGAGGTCACTGGAACTCTCCTTCATGCTCGAGAGAAGTTCCCACATACTCGCGGCCTCAGCTAGGCCGCCAAAAATTTTTCAGCGTGTTGAAAATGTTTCCGCGAGTAAAAATTGGTCGGCATGGTTCTTTTGAACTTGTAGTGCAGTGGTGTGGGGTTGCGATGTAGTTATAGGCAGTCGAGGGCAGCTGTAGGCAATCGCCTTCGCTGACCGGGCATTTTAATTGGCTCATTGGAGTTTTCAGGACCAAGGAAAACCGACCGGTAGGTTAAATGCCCGCTAAACTTTATTAAACGTTGTCTGGCTTCTTAAAAGTGTCTCCACACCTTCTCCTCCCCTTCTCCCCTCTTTCTCTCCCCGTCTCTCCCCTTCTCACCCCTTCTCTCCCCTTTTCACCCCTTCTCTCGCCCCCCCCCACTCTCTCAAGGATTTACACTGTGCAGCCGCCTTTTACCTTTCTGTTCATCGCGGGTGTGAATTTCAGACAGCGCTCCCCCGCTTTCCCTGCCCCCCCCCCTGCGATGTGTGTGTGTGTGTGTGTGTGTGTGTGTGTGTGTGTGTGTGTGCGGTCGGTCGATCCAGCTCGCGGTTTCATCGCTGACGGTCGATCCAGCTCAGGGTTTTTCAGGCGAGTTCCCTCGAGCTTGAAGGTTGAAGACAGTCACTGAAAGATCGCCTCAGTGGGACAGGCCCTTTAGATTTAGCTCTTAGGACTAAGGGAATCAAGGGATATGGGTAAAAAGCCGGAACGGCAGCCGGATGATCAGCCATGATCATATTGAATGGTGGTGCTGGCTCGAAGGGCCGAATAGCCTACTCCTGCACCTATAGTCTATTGTCTATAAATATTGGCTCTCCATGTCCTCCAGAGATGCTACCTGACCCTTTATCAAGTGTCTGTACCCAAGGGATGAGTTTGAATGGGTTCCATGGTCTGTATATGTAGAATCATATGCCTAGAGGTACTTGCACATAGCATGGTGTCTTTAGATGCTCAATGATAGAATGAAACCCAACTGCTATATGTTTAGGCACAAGGGACTGCAGATGTTGGAATCTTGCACAGAACACAAAGTGCTGGAGTGACTCAGCGGGTAAGGCAGCGTCTCTGAAGAACATGGATAGGCGATGTTTCAGGTCATGATCCTTCTTCGGACAGGTCCTGACCTGACACGTTGTCTATTCATGTCCTCCAAAGATGCTGCCTGACCTGCTGAGTTACTCCAGTACTTTGTGTTCTATGCTGTATGTATAGTTTAGCTTACTGTATTGTTGTCATAAATTCCAAGGTACAATAAACAGCTTGTACGGCTACACGCTATCCAACCGAATCATGCTATACATAGTCACATGAAAACAGGCTCCTCCGCCCAATTTTCCCACACTGACCAACATGTCCCATCTACACTAGTCCTACCTGCCTGCGTTTGGCCCATATCCCTCTAAACCTGTTCTATCCATGTACCTGTCCAAATATTTCTTAAACTACCTGCCTCACCTACCTCCTCCGGCAGCACGTTCCTTACACCCACCACCCTCTGTGTGAAAAGGTTATCCCTCAGGTGCCTATTAAATAGTTGAGGCAGGTACAATAACAACATTTAAAAAGCACTTGGACGGGTAAATGATAGGAAAGGTTTAAAAATATCTGTACCAAACACAGGCAGGTGGGACTAGCTTAGATGGGGCATCTTGCACAAGGTGGACAAGTTGGGCTGAAGGACCTGTTTCCATGCTGTATAACACCAGGTCTGTGCATTCGTAGGTACACAAAAATGCTGGAGAAACTCAGTGGGTGCAGCAGCATCTGTGGAGCGAAGGATATAGGCAACGTTTCGGGCCGAAACCCTTGTTGCCTATCTCCTTCGCTCCATAGATGCTGCTACACCCGCTGAGTTACTCCAGCATTTTTGTGTACCTTCGATTTTCCAGCACCTGCAGTTCCTTCTTAAACAGTGTACATTCGTAGTATCATCCAGTTTATACATTGTATGTACAAATCTCAATACGCTCACGTGGCCTCTTTGATCAAGTACTTGAGAAGCCTTTCCATAGGACCCAGCATCTAGACACAGCAGAACATTCGATTGCTGTCCTTCCCCATGCAGTCTTTAGCAACCAAGCATTGTGGCTGTCCCTTAGCACGTAATCCTGGAGTCTGGCATGTTCCAGTCCACAATATTAATTTGGTCAAGACTATTTAATTGTCATGCAGCGGGACCAGAACAATGAAATTCTTACTTGCTGCAGCCTAACAAGCACATTAAACATAACAACGCAACATATATACAATAAACAATAAAACTATAAATTATCAGTTATACTAGGTAACCAGACATCTTGTCGTACTGGAAGTCCAAGAGGCTTCAGGCAGACTGAACAGCGTCTTTCACCACGCTCTCCAGAGATGCTGCTTGATCCACTGAGTTACTCCAGCACTTTGTGTCTTTCTTTGTAAACCAGCATCTTCAGTGCCTTGATTCTAGATGCCAGTCACCCTGAGAGATCAGCGAGTCCTCTGTTACAGAGCTGCTCAGGGTGAGGACCCTTGCTTCCCTTTCCCGATTTCCTGTGCAAATGCACCGTTCACAAATAAATGGACAATTGTGTCTCATCCTCATTGCAGCCTTCCCGAGGGTGGCTTGGGTTGGGATGTTGGTGGGTCTGACCATGAAATGCCTTGGACATGAAGTTGTGGTTTTATCTGTCCAGAGCCAGCTGGGGCTGCCTGGTCTCGATCAAGTGAATTATTGCTGTGCTCCATCTACAGTGTGTATAAATACATTGTAAAAGAAAGAGTTCTCAAAGGTGGCCTTTCATAATCATGAGTTATCCCAAAACTCTTAATGACCAGAGAAAGACTTTGGAAATATAGTCACAGTTCTAGAAAACCAATTTCCCTGCAGTAAGCTCATTCATGCACCCGATGATCAGATAATATATTTTGGGGATATTTGTTAGAGAACATAATGGAGAAACTCCCTTTGCTAATCTGCTTAGTGGCATGTAATCATTTACATTCATCTGAGAAATGAGAGTGGTCTTGGTTAAATCGTACTTCCAACAATGGCACAGATCCTCTGAAGCGGCAGCCTTGATTTTGTTCTCAAGCCTCTATACCAGTACCTGGACCTTTAGACTAGAGATACAGCGCGGAAACAGGCCCTTCAGCCCACCGAGTCTGCGCTGACCAGCGATCACATCATACACTAGCGTTATCCGACTCACTCAGGAAAATGTACAGTTTTACCAAAGCTGATTAACCTACAAACCTGTGCGTCTTTGGAGCGTGGGACGAAACCGGACCACCTGTGGGGGAAAACCCACAGGGGGAACGTACAAACTTGGCACAGACGGCACCCGTGGTCACATTTGAACCGTGCCTCTGGTGCCGTGGGGCAGCAACTCTACTGCTGCATCACTGTGCCACCTTCTGTCTCAAGAGATGAGCTTGCTGTCGATAGAGCCACTGACGAACTGCATTCAAAACAATGTAAAATACAATGATGAAACCAAACACTGTAAATAGATCAGAACAGAGTGTTCATACTTTGGATGGCAGGAGGAGATAGCAGCTCACACTGGCCATCTGGCATGGAAACTAATAGAAACAGAATGATATTTCTGCACCGACTATTATCTGATGACCATGTAACAACACTTTAGATAGTCAGCACTGTCTGGGAACACAGCTGTAACTAGATGGTCTTGCATCCAACGTTTGATCTGCTTAGCGATGGATTCCACAGATAAAGCCTTCTCCTAAAATGTTATTTGGCAGTTGTCGAGTGAATCATAACATCGTGCAATAACTAAGAATATAAATTATGTTTTTTTTTAAATAGGTAACCTCACAAGCAGGACCCAGGACTGCATTTCTTTAGATAGGTCAGCTTGTTTTTTTTTTTTGTACATTGGATCCAGGGAAAAGTCAAATACCTAAAACTTGAATAAACAGCACTGATATTGGCCTGATCCCTTGCTCTGGCCTTCAGTCTTTTTGTTTTAAAAAAAAAAGGACAGCTGGAGACTCGGCTCATCACTTCCACAATCTCCAGAGGCGACTTTAATTTACTTGTGTTCCTCTTACATTTATATCCTCACGAGGCATGGATGCCTTGCCTCCTTTCAATCCAACAGCCACGATGTGTCCAACTGTGGCTCCTCTCACAAGCAAAGACAGCTTTGCCTTTTGGAACAATCTTTTGCAATGTTCCCAAAATGTTTTACTTAATTTTGGAGCATGGTCACCTGCAATATACAAACAAGCATTCTGCAAACAGCAAGATAGAGTACAATGGTGCTGACCAGATGATCCACCTTAATGATGTTGGTTGAGGGCCAAATGTTGGCTCCCAATTCTTCATCAAAACAATATCAGGCGCTCTTTCATAAGTTCATAAGTTACAGGAGCAGAATTAGGCCGTTCGGCCCATCAAGTCTATACCGCCATTCATTCATGGCTTATCTATCTTTCCCTCTCAACTCAATTCTCCTGCTTTCTTCCCCTAACCCCTGACTTTCGTACTAATCAAGAATCTGTCAATCTCCCTCTTAAAAATATCAATTGACTTGGCCTCCAATCTTCTGTGGCAATGAATTCCACAGATTCACCACCCTCTGACGAAAGAAATTCCTCCTCATCTCCTTTTCTAAAGGTATGTTTTTTTATTCTGAAGCTGTGGCCTCTGGTCCTAGACTCTCCCACTGGTGAGAACATCCTCTCCACATCCACTCTATCCAGGCCTTTTACTATTCGGTAATAATGAATCTTTTCCATTCAGCTGGAGGGGTGCAATAGGTGTCAGAAAGACTGTATCTCTGACATGGGGGTGGGCATTTTCTTCAGGAGATCAGCTTTGCTACATGCTCTGGTCTCTGCAGTGAGACATTAACCTACTTCCAAATATCTCAGCACAAGTTCTCCACCAGAGCCACATATGACGTTTGCAGTATAATTACATTGCCAAATGTAAGTCCCCCACTACCCAAACCACTCTCCCGATGATACATTTCTAACGCAGGGCAATTGGTATTGGTTTATTGTTGCCACACGTGAATAGCTTTATTGCATGTTTTGCAGTCAAATTGCAATCTGCATGAGTGCATGGGTACAATCAAATCTTCCAGGTTGTACTAAGAGAAAAAATACCAGAATGCAGAATATAATGTTAAGCATTACAGCAGATTTTAAAAAGGTATAAGGGCCTCAATGCGGTAGGTTTGGAGATCAGGACAACTCCCTCAGCTTATTAATTGCCCTTCTCTCTAGATTGGATAGATACAGGCCAATTGTTTTCTTCCTGCTTGTTGCCTCTTCTCAGTTCAAAATGACTGCTACATCCAATGTTCCTGCTTCCCTTTGTTCCATTGTTCTAGCGTTCCTATTGTTCACTGTTTCACTTCACAACACGGTGAGATGGAAGGCAGATATTTTAATGCATTAATTTGTACAATGTTTTATGATTTTAAATATTGCATATATTTAAGTAACTTGTTGTGAGTACTGTGCTTTAACTTATGTACTTGGAATAAGTTTTCTATTCTTTCTCCACCTTGATCCTTGTCTCTATCATTTATTATTTTTGCCATTCGTGCTGCTTAGTTCTCCATTTTTCTTTCTCTCTCCTTCCTAACTGGTTACTTTAAACTTTGTTACTGACCAGTCATTTTCCAATAATCTCTTCTCTTGTGCCACACTCCACCAAAATGATTCTACCTGAAAAAAAGAAGAAAATTGGCCATTTTCCAATCCCTATCAGCCTTGAAAAATAAATGCTTTGCTTGGCTTGCAGATAAATTCAGAAAACTCAGCTCCAACCCCTTTAACTCCTCCTCTTCACTGACATCAGGGGCAGACTGTATTAGGCCTCTGAATAGTTTGGGTTTAAACTGTGATCTTCTCTCACACTAACTATGCCTTAATCCAGCTGAGCCGAGCAACCAGGGGCAAAAGCTACTGATATTCAAAACATTGATGAATAACACTTATTGTACCCATCCGTTTAGCCAGTAATTGCTTGTGAGTACTTTTTAAATTTAGTTTAGTTTAGAGATACAGTGCGGAAACAGGCCCTTCGGCCCACCGGGTCTGCACCGACCAGCGACCCCCGCACATTAACACTATCCTACACCCACTAGGGACAATTTTTATAGGAGCAGGGAGGTTCTACTGCAGTTGTACTGCAGGGTCTTGGTGAGACCACACCTGGAGTATTGTGTACAGTTTTGGTCTCCAAATCTGAGGAAGGACATTATTGCCATAGAGGGAGTGCAGAGAAGGTTCACCAGACTGATTCCTGGGATGTCAGGACTGTCTTATGAAGAAAGACTGGATAGACTTGGTTTATACTCTCTAGAATTTAGGAGATTGAGAGGGGATCTTATAGAAACTTACAAAATTCTTAAGGGGTTGGACAGGCTAGATGCAGGAAGATTGCTCCCGATGTTGGGGAAGTCCAGGACAAGGGGTCACAGCTTAAGGATAAGGGGGAAATCCTTTAAAACCGAGATGAGAAGAACCTTTTTCACACAGAGAGTGGTGAATCTCTGGAACTCTCTGCCACAGAGGGTAGTCGAGGCCAGTTCATTGGCTATATTTAAGAGGGAGTTAGATGTGGCCCTTGTGGCTAAGGGGATCAGAGGGTATGGAGAGAAGGCAGGTACGGGATACTGAGTTGGATGATCAGCCATGATCATATTGAATGGCGGTGCAGGCTCGAAGGGCCGAATGGCCTATTCCTGCACCTAATTTCTATGTTTCTATGTTTCCATTTACCAAGCCACTTAACCTACAAACCTGTATGTCTTTGGAGTGTGGGAGGAAACCAAAGATCTCGGAGAAAACCCACGCAGGGAGAAAGTACAAACTCCGCACAGACAGCACCAGTAGTCGGGATCGAACCAGTGTTCAAGAGATTCACTGTTGTCAACTTGACGAACTTGGCGCACTTTACATTTGGAATCATGTGGAAATGGGGCCAGGTGTATTTTGCATGTGTGTGCATCTCTTGAGATGTACTTTGATTATAGGAGCAGAAGTAGGTGACTAGCTATTGAGTCTGTTTACAGAGTCAACTCTACCGCTGCGCCACTGTGACCGCCCTAACTTGGAGTTATTTTCAGTGCAATGATTGCTCAGAATTGCAAAACAAAATAATATATGTGATGTCCAGAGGCAGTGAAAGACACTAAACAATGCAGACCCTTTCTCAAAGAATGTAGGAAGGCAGGTAGCAGAGACACATATGAGTTTATGCATCATTTTCATCATTTGCATCATTGAATGTAGGTTTAGAAGGATCTAAGTGTGATGGTTAAGGCACATGAGGAGTTAATGGATAGATAGAAAGAAACTAGTTACCCCATTGAGGAAGTGAAATCTAATCCTTTGGTTGTAAAGTTATTTTATTTATCCCAGTGGAATATTTATTTATCCCAGTGGAAATGGGTTAGTTTGGATTGAATACTTCTCATTAGGTGTTAGAGATTCACTGTAGAGATACAGAATTGAGTCTGTATACAGAGTCATCTATATCCCCCTTAAGACTCTCTTCGTCATCCTCATCGCCTCTTCTGTCATCTAGTTTGGTACCATTGGAAAACTTGGATATCTTAGCTTTGGCTCCCTCATCAAAATCACTCACGTAAATTGTAAACAGCTGGGCCCCAACCTCTAATCCCTCTGGCATTCCATTAGTGGCGGCTTAACAAATTACTCTCTGTTTCCCATCCATTACCCAACCTTCAGTGCATGTCTGTATATTGCCACTCATCTCATATCCAATAAATTGTCACAGTTTAACGTGACACTGTATTTAAGGCCTTCTGACAGTTTAAATACACCACATTCACCGATTCTTCCTTATCTCTTACATTATGGTTACAAACTCACAAAGTTCTAACTGATATGCCATCCATGATTTCCCTTTCGTAAATTCACATTGACCTTCTACTTAATTACGGCCATACGACATAGGGTCAGATTTAAGCTATTCAGCCCATCGAGTCAACTCCGCCATTTAATCATGGCTGATCTATTTTCCTTCTTAACCCCAATCTTGTGTCTTCTCACTGTAACCTTTGACACCCTTCCTATTTAAGTATCTATCAACCTCTCGTCTAAAAACACCTAATGATTTGGCCTCCCACAGCCGTCTGTGACAATAAAACCCACTTGACTTGACTAATTCCAAGGATTCACGCCCCCCCCTCCTCATCTCAATTCTGAAGGTACATCCATTTATTTTGAGGCTCTGCCCTCTGGTCCTAAAGAGCCTGTCCCACTGTACGAGGTCATTCAACAGCTCTCCCGAGTTTAAAAAAAAATCAACCTCGTGGTAAGTACGTAGAATGTTCGTAGCGGGTACGTCGGAGCTCGGGACGTCTCTTAGTGGCTCGTAACGCTAACGGCAGGTACTCGGGAAACGCGGTAAGCTCGTGAAGATTTTTCAACATGTTGAAAAATGTCAACGAGAGACCCGAGTACCTACGAGTGGCTATTACCGTAATTCTCCGAGTCAGTTTTGAGTAAGGCCGCCAGCTCCATGATATTGGGCCGCAGAGCAGCTGGAGATAGGATCCGGCCAGGTAAGAGATTGAAAAAAGTTTCCCCCCGGCCCCCTCACCCACACCACATAAAACAAGCCAGAGAATATTAACACAAACTTTTAACATACACTAAAAATAATAAAAAAGACGAAAAGACAGACAGACCGTTGGCGAGGCAGCCATCGCTGACGGCGCCACCTGGTGGTATTGTGATCTTGATGGTCATTGCTTGACTTATTTCCACAGTATGCATTGTTCATTCATCTCTAACGCTATCTGTGTCCTTTATCCCCAGGATTTGTGGATTTAACACTACATGATCAAGTGCAACTACTGGAATGCTGCTGGTTAGAAATTTTGATGATTGGCCTTGTCTGGCGCTCCATGGAACATCCGGGAAAGCTCATATTTGCTCCAGATTTGGTTTTGGACAGGTACTTCCTATTACACTCATTGGTTTGCACAGAAGTGATTTCGGATTCTCTTAGATAAACACAAAATGCTGGAGTAACTCAGCATCTCTGGAGAGAAGGAATGGGTGACGTTTCATCTCTTGGGTGCATTAATGAAACACGTTACATTCAGACAGGGTATGTCTTCCCTGATCATGATCACTCTTGTTCCCTCTTGTCAGACTAGCAAAACAAAATGCAAAAACCTATTTAGTTCAACTAAAGAGCTGGTGCAAACTAAGGATAATTTCTGCAGATCCCAACGGCCATAAGGGGACGTCCCTTACCCAGATGTATTCTGGAAGGACAAAAGACTGTGCTAAGGAGAAAAAGAGGCACAAAGTGTGAAGCCAGATGAAGGGATGTAAGTGAAAGAGGACGAGGGGGGGAGTAGCGGAAGGGGTAAGGGGTGGCAGGATTGTGGGAGAAATGGATGCGCATGCAGGTGAGGCACAGGGAGGAATATAGGCAGGGGGAGGAGGCGTGTTGGTTAGTTATTTAAAACTGGAAAATTCAATGTTCATATCGTTGGGTTAAAAGCTATCCAAGCGGAATATCTGTTCCTCCAGTTTGCGTATGGCCTCACCTATCCCATTAGGTAACATATAAGAACAGTGAGGTTATGGTGTAACTGCGTAAAACATTGCTTAGACCTCCCCTGGGCCATGGTGTACTATTCTGATTACATCAAGAAAGGAAAGAAATGATTGTACTGTCGAGGGTGCAGGTGAAATTTACCTGGGTGTTGCCTGGATTTCACTTATGAGAAGCAGGAGAGGCTGGGTTTGTTTTCCCTGCAGTGGAGAAAGCTGATTGTAGTATACACCATTATGAGGGAGGGGTATGGTTACGTGGATAGTAGGAAACATTTCCCTGAGGAAGAGGCTTGGGTTGAAGATAATGGATCTGGGGTAATCTTCTTTTACCCAGAGGGTAATTAGAATCTGGACCACACTGCCCAAAGGTCTGCTGGAGGAAGAGTCTCAAGATGTTTATAGGGATTTAGATGAACACCTGAATCACCAAGGCATAGAAATCCCTGGGTTCGTGCTAGTTAATGGGATTAGCATTGATGGGTATTTGATGATTGGCATGTACATGGTGATCTCAAGGGCTTGATTCCGCGCTGAACAACCTTGACTCTACTTTTTAGATTTTTTTCAACTGTTCTGCTTCTTGAAGCTTGAACGATAAGGACACATGGTGAAGGTTTGCCAAGGTGTCCAATCAAAGATTACAATCAATTCAAGAGAATTTTTCAGCCATTGGGTTAGGTCCCTAAACTTCAGTGGGTTGGTAGAGAACTTCATCAAATGACAATTACCCCAGCCTATCTCTCCTCCCACCTCCTCCCAACAGAACACCTGTGAACCTGGACAGGTTGAGTTAGTGGGCAGATGCGTGGCAGATGCAGTATAATATAGATAAATGTGAGGTTATCCACTTTGGCGGCAAAAACAAGGGGGCAGATTATTATCTCAATGGGGTTAAGTTAGGTAAGGGGGAGGTACAGCGAGACCTGGGTGTCCTTGTACACCGGTCACTGAAAGTTGGCGTGCAGGTACTGCAGGCAGTGAAGAATGCTAATGGTGTGTTAGCCTTCATAACAAGAGGATTTCAGTATAGGAGTAATGAGGTTCTTCTGCAGTTGTATAGGGCTCTGGTGAGACCACATCTGGAGTATTGTGTCCCGTTTTGGTCTCCTAATTTGAGAAAGGACATCCTTATGATTGAGGCAGTGCTGCGTAGGTTCACGAGATTGATCCCTGGGATGGCGGGACTGTCATATGAGGAACGATTGAAAAGACTAGGCTTGTATTCACTGGAGTTTAGAAGGATGAGGAGGAATCTTATAGAAACATATAAAATTATTAAAGGACTGGACAAGCTAGATGCAGGAAAAATGTTCCCAATGTTGGGTGAGTCCAGAACCAGGGGCCACAGTCTTAGAATAAAGGGGAGGTCATTTAAGACAGAGGTGAGAAAAAACTTTTTCACCCAGAGAGTTGTGAATTTGTGGAATTCCCTGCCACAGAGGGCAGTGGAGGTCAAGTCACTGGATGGATTTAAGAGAGAGTTAGATAGAGCTCTAGGGGCTAGTGGAGTCAAGGGATATGGGGAGAAGGCAGGCACAGGCTATTGATAGGGTACGATCAGCCATGATCACAATGAATGGCGGTGCTGGCTCGAAGGGCCGAATGGCCTCCTCCTGAACCTATTTTCTATGTTTCTATGTTTCTATGAACCTTTGAGAGAGGAAAAATAATCTTGAGTCAATTTTTGAGAAAATTGCTTGCATCCTTTCCTCAGTGGAGAAATACTTTGCATCATCACTCCAACATGTTTCATTAATGCAAGCACTGTGCTTGAGTAAAACAGTCCAAGTGAACATTTCTGGGCAGAAGTGGGTAGGGGGTGATGGGAGCAAGTATTCTTTCAAAATTTAAGATGTAACTAAACAAGCGCTTGCATTGCCAAGGCTTGGAAGATCATGAACTAAGCGGTGGTAAATAGGATTCATTTCGGACAGGTAGAGAATGGTTGGTACACACATAGTCGGTGGAAGGGTCTGGTTCTTTGCTGTGTTATTCCGTGAGTCAAGTTTAAGGCAAAGGAGTATTAAAAGAGGAAAGAGAGGCACAGAGATTTATGGAGGGAGGTGATAATAAACTGGGTCCAAAGATTGGCACTGCCATTTCAAGCTTACCCACACAAGTTCAAGCTGTGACTCCAAGCCAAATTACTTTTCTTCACATCATTTAGTGTTTTTGGAGCACAAGCGTTTAATAAAAGGTGTGTAAACAACTAAAACATACCTTATTTATATTAGGTTATTTGAGAGTATGTGGGCCCATGTTTAATCGTAAATTTACATCCTTTTTATGTTTTTAACATGAAACGAAAACATAAAACAGTTGGACAGGTTTCAATCCGTACACGTTATTGGTTTTGTTCTTTTCCTGATTTTTTTTTTTTCCCCTGGGCTTACATTCCTCAAAATCAATGCTTACCTCTGGCTGATCATTTTGTGTTTCGGAAATTTTTCCCTCAGCAGAATTGCTTTGTTTTCCGGGATTGAGAATATCTTCAGATGTTGTACTCTCTTTAGGCTCAGGGATTGGCTCACTTTGACTCTGGATTAGAACAGAACAGATCAGTTATTTTTGCACATTTGGTGGCATTGCTATTTTGAGTTCCCTTTTTTTTTCCATCAGATATTCTTGCTTTCTCCCTCTGATATTTTCGTGCAGATTAATGTCCTTTGTTGCATGCTCAGACTGGGATAGTTTAGCTTCATCCAGCTATCCTCAGATCCAGAAGAGAATTATTTACAGCTTCAATCAACTCACCTGGATCAGAGAAATGGCAGAAATCGGTTCTGTAATAGACAAGCTGCTAGTGCACTTGAATGCGCCAGTGATATCGCGATCACCCGCAGCTGCGGGAGCCCCCAGACTGCAAGCGTTCCCTCAATCGTTCGATAACACCCGACCCGATGGAGGATCACAGGTACTGTACCTGGATACACTGGGAAGACCTCCGGAGCTGACGGGCAGGATCTTCCCGCAGCAACGGAGCTGGAGCTGCCGTCTGTGAGGGAATCCCCGTTCCAGCGCAGGTCCGCAGAAACAGCAGGTACAGCAAGCACAGTACCTGGAAACAACGGAGAGGCCTCCCTTGTGTCCGGAAACGTGGCCGACGGGCAGGAATTCAGGTCAGACTGAAGCGCAGGGGACTTCGACCCCCTCTCCCTACCAGCCTACTGGCCAGCGTACAGTCCCTTGAAAATAAAGTGGAGGACTTGAAGGCTAGGCTGCTTTACCAAAGGGAGCTGAGGGAATGCTCTGTGTTCTGTTTCACAGGGACATGGCTCACCCCCAGCTCCCCAGACTCAGCGGTCCAGCCTGAAGGTTTCTCCATCCACCGTATGGACCGTACGCAGGCATCTGGGAAAGGGACAGGAGGGGGCGTCTGCCTCATGGTCAACTCTGCATGGTGCTCAGACGTGGCAGTCCTATCCAACTCCTGCTCTCCACACCTCGAACATCTGGCGGTGAAGTGCCGCCCTTTCTATCTCCCAAGGGAATTCACCTCCATCCTGACCGCGGTCTACATCCCATCCCAGGCAGATGTCCGTCTGGCACTAGGGAAGCTGCACGCCGTGGTCAACAAGCACCAGACGTCTTACCCCGAGGCATTTACCACCATTGCCGGGGATTTCAACAAAGCCAACCTGAAGAAATCGCTCCCTAACTTCCACCAACACGTCTCCTGCAGCATCAGAGGATCAAACACCCTCGACCACTACCACACGACCATTGTGACGCCTATCACTCTATCTCTCGCCCTCATTTCGGTAAATCCGACCATACTGCGGTGCTGCTTCTTCCTGCCTGCAGGCAGCAATTGAAGAGAACACCCCCAGAAGTGAGGACTGCACAGAGCTGGTCCGGGGGGGGGGGGGGGGGGGGGGGGGGGACAGAGGAACAACTCCAGGACTGTTTGGAGTCTGTAGACTTGGCAACGGACCTGAATGAATACGCCACAGTCGTTACAGACTTCATAAAGAAATGTGTGGAGGACTGCATCCCAATACAAACCTTCTGAGTGTTTCCTAACCAGAAGCCTTGGATGAACCATGAGATCCACATTCTTCTGAAGACCAGATCCCGGGCATTCAGGTCTGGAGATGCAGAGGTCTACAAGAAGTCCAGATATGACCTTGGTAAGGCCATCAAAAAGGCCAAAAGGGACTTCTGCTCCAAGCTGGAGGATGAGGCGGATGTTCGGCAACTGTGGCGGGGCTTGAATGCCATCACCTCCTACAAGGCAAAATCAGGAGGCAGCTCAAATGTCAGCGAAGCATCACTCCCTGACGAGCTCATTGCGTTTTACACACGCTTTGATAGGGAGAACACTGATGTGCCTTCCCGAGCCCCCATTCATTCTGATGTTATTTCGGTCCGTAGCAGAGGCCGACGTCAGAAGATCCTTCAGAGGGGTGAACCCTCGGAAAGCGCCTGGACCGGTTGTGTTCTAAAAACCTGTGTGGACCAACTGGCTAGAGTTTATACGGACATTTTCAACCTCTCACTTCTGGGGTCTGTGGTTCCCACCTGCTTTAAGAGGACATCAATAATACCGGTGCCCAAGAAGAGTAAGGTGACGTGCCTCAATGACTATCGACCGTGGTGATGAAGTACATTGAGAGGATGATCATGGCCCAAATCAAATCATACCCCAGACAATTACCCTTCCCAAAGACAAGGTTTGAGCATAGCTGCTGATTCACATCTCAGGGCAGCTGATGGCACATTTAGGGAATGAAATGTTGGAATTTCCTTCTCTAGCTGCACCACTTGTCAGTGAGGCTTGGGATCAAGTCTGAAGTTTGCCTTAATGAATCCAGTCTGCCTATGACTGCCTTAGTTGCTAGGTGGTTCTCCGCGAGAAATTGTGGGCTGATCTCTATTGAAATGAAAAAATGGTAGCACAGATCCTCAGCGACGCACATTGTAGGTTTTGTCTAAAGGTATTTAATTTTAGTTCAAGGCGTTGTTGTTTGTTAAATGGGCCTCCACGCAAAGTTGCCTCGATAAAATCTTCTAAATATTGCAAGCTGGCAGTAGTATCATCTGACTATAGCGTTACAACCCTTATACCCCGCTATAATATTTATATCATCGTAAAATTGGTTGACAATGAATTGCTCGTTTTATTATCATCACTTAATATCCGTGTGTTTACAGTGGTGGGTCAGTGTCATCTTAATGAAGTCATTTTTGAAGAAATGTAATTCTGTTTATTTAGGATTATTCGGAGATTGAAGGGCCTGTCCCACTTTCACGACCTAATTCACGGCCTTTTTTACGACCTACCCACCGACCTCCTACGACCTGGTGACGACCATGCTGCAAGTATGAGTCAAGGGCAAATTGGGCAGAGGTCGTGAATGTGGGACAGGTCGTAGGAGGTCTTAGGTAGGTCGTAGCAGGTCGTGATGCTAGTCGTAGGTACTCGTGACATCAAGTAGGCCGGGGCGTTTTTTCAACATGATGAAAAATGTCCACGAGTAAAAAAGGTCGTGAATTAGGTCGTTAAAGTGGGACAGGCCCTTAACTTGGTGTCATTCTCTGCTCTACCTGCTCCGAGACCAATATATTTTTTCTCACATGAAGCTCAAAACTGAATGCAGTGTTCGACACTGTGCTCTAGGTTCTGTGAATTCAACTGCAACTCCCCCTCTACACAGTAATCCTTTTGATCACTTTTTTTTTTGCTTTCTGCTACTTTGTATATTTGGCCTCCCAATTATCTTTGCTTTTGCAGAATTCCCAGCAATTCACCACTCAGAAACTAATTTGATTTAACTCAGGAGCAAATGATTGCCTACTAGTCCACATTGAACTCCAACGCCCAATTTGTCCCTTCATTATCTGCCTCTAGTGTTCCTTAAATGTTGCAGATGAGAAAGAAATGTGATATATAACATCATGCAAAATAAGAATTATAGTTTTGAATAAATACAAGGAACGCCAGATGCTGGTTTATTGAAAAAAAAAGGCACGCAGAGCTGGAGTAACTCAGTGGGTCAGGCAGCATCTCTGGAGAACATGGATGTGATGTTTTGGGTCAGGACCCTTGTTCAATTTGGAGAAGGGTCCTGCCCCGAAATATCATCTATCCATGTTCTGCAGAAATGCTACATGACCCACTGAGTTACTCCAGCACTCGGGTCCTGTTTAATAAACCAGCATCTGCAATTCCTTGTTTAAGAAGGAACTGCAGATGCTGGAAAATCGAAGGTACACAAAAATGCTGGAGAAACTCAGTGGATGCTGCTGCACCCGCTGAGTTTCTCCAGCATTTTTGTGTATCTGCAATTCCTTGTTTCTACACTTCTTAACATTCCTCTCTCATCTCCTGAAAAAAACAATGTAGACTTTCATTTTCTTATCAAATGGTTGATAAAAATTACTTAGATTTACATTTTTCAATTTTGTTTCATTAGGAATGAAGGGAAATATGTGGAAGGGATGGTGGAGATATTTGACATGCTCCTAGCCACAGTATCTCGTTTCCGACTGCTGAAACTCCACTGTGAGGAGTACATCTGCTTGAAGGCCATCATCCTGCTGAATTCCGGTGAGTCAAAAAATCGTACTGCTGTCATCACACATTCTTGGCGCTGTGCAGACCATAAATCTACTTAATAGTCCATGTGCTGATAGACAGGGGATCCGTGTGGCTGGGAAATGTGCACTGTCCCACCTGCTGCATTCAGGATGAGCTGATGATCAGATCAAGCTGAGATTAGTCAGTGAAGTGGAGGCGGGCTCGGAGTAAAGCACGTGGCGTTGTTGATGAACAGATAAATGTAGTCGCAGTTCAAATTGAATCAACACTATTTAATTATATGCACCAGAAACAGAACAATACAATTTTTACTTGCTGCAGCTTTAAGGCACAGCAATGCAACAACATAACAAATAGACAATAGACAATAGACAATAGCTGCAGGAGTAGACCATTTGGCTCTTTGAGCTAGCACCGCCATTCAATATGATCATGGCTGATCATCCACAATCAGTACCACATTCCTGCCTTCTCCCCATATCCCCTGACTCCGCTATCTTTAAGAGCTCTATCTACAATAAATGTACAATAAATAATAATGCAATCTGTTTTGCTAGGTAGCCAGACCATAACAGTGCAAGCCAGAGTATATAGTGTTATCTGTACAAAATCCACAGTAGTTCGGTGCTGAGGTAGTGTGGCGGTTAGGATTGTGCAGGGCAGTTCAACAGCCCGATAGTTAATGGGAAGAAGCTGTTCTTGAACTTGGAGGTAATGGTTCCAAGGGTTCAGCACCTTCCTCCCGATAGCAGCAGAGTGAAGAGAGGGTGGCCAGGGTGATGTGGATCTTTGATGAAATTAGCTGCCTTCTTAGAAACATAGAAACATAGAAAATAGGTGCAGGAGTAGGCCATTCGGCCCTTCGAGCCTGCACCGCCATTCGATATGATCATGGCTGATCATCCAACTCAGTATCCCATCTCTGCCTTCTCTCCATACCCCCTGATCCCTTTAGCCACAAGGGCCACATCTAACTCCCTCTTAAATATAGCCAATGAACTGGCCTCAACTACCTTCTGTGGCAGGGAATTCCACAGATTCACCACTCTCTTGAGGCAGTGCTTCCTGTAAATCCCTTCGATGGTGGGGAGGTCAGATCGGGCAATGCCCATGATGCCCACCACTTTTCAGCAGGTGGTGCACAGCAAGCTCCCACAAACAACAATGACTACTTCTGGCCATTTCTATGTTGGCTGAGGGAATAAGTGCTTTGTTGTCCCAGGAGAGCCCACTGAATTGTCTTTAGTACGCTGCTATGGATCATTGCATTCATTTGACTGGGCATCTGAAAGGTTCAACTAGCGTAGGCGTTTATTACTAATTTAAGTAATAAACGGTGGGACAAATGAAGAATGGAATTCAAATTGAAAAGTTTAATTTTGTTTATTGTCACGTGTACTGAGATACAGTGAAAAGCTTTGCGTTGTGTGCTAACCAGTCAGCGGAAAGACTATACATGATTACAATCGAGCCCACAGTGTACAGATATATAATAAAGGGAATAACGTTTAGTGCAAGGTAAAGTCCGATTAAAGATAATCTAAAGGGCCTGTCCCACCAGCATGCGACTGCATGAGGCAAGCGCGACCTAACGTGGTCGCTTGAGCCGTACAGCCACGCGGGGCCGGTCCCACTTCGATCGCCGGAGCCGTATGGAGTTGTGCGGAGCTGGTCCCGACATCGCACGGGGCTCCGAAAAACTGGCACTGTCCAAGAATTCCGCGCGGCAACGGCCTGCCAGTCCGCAGCCGCATTGAGGCCGTACGCACCGCCTCGACGGGCCTGCGCAGCGCCTCGATGCCGTACGCAGCGTCTTGACGCCGTACGCAGTGTCTTGACGACGTACGCCTAGCGCAAACTTCCCGCGGACTTCGCTCGAACTTCACGTCAACTCGTACGGGATCACTCGACCTCCGCGCGGCTCCTGCTTCCGGTTTGGTTGCGCTTGCCGCATGCAGTCGCATGCTCGTGGGACGGGCCCTTAAGGGTCTCCAATGACCATCACTGTCTGAGGTTTTACAGGTCAGTGGGAAGAGATGGAACGCAGAATCAACCAAATTGAATTTCCCTGACATTCATTTGGTGGATTAAGTGCAGAAAATCTGGGGGAGTGACATAAAGAAGAAGAATGTAAAATGCATTTTGATTAATCAATTTATTCTGGGCACAGAGATCAAAGGCACAGACACCAGGACATAGGAGAGGCGGTTTTTTAAAAACAATTTTTCGAAATATATCAAATTGATTCCTATGTAGATCAATAACCCATGTGTGAATTAAAGTTAATTTGTTCTTGAAGGAGAAATAATGAGTTATATCGTGGGGAAATTGGAAAGCTAATAATTGCCAATCAAAATCATTGCATTGTAATTCAAGCAAATTACTCTACAGACATGAACTAAATGGGCCCATGAGGTTGATGAAAGGTTGCTTGCTACCCAGTCCAAGATTCATAGTAGATTTATACCATTTCATGGAAATGGGTCCCCCAGCGAGATTTTATTGGATTAAGTCTCCCAGGCAGCTGGTTCTCCAAATCCTCAATGAAATAACCTAGTTTTTTTTAAAACACTTTGCTATCTCACGAACTAACACTACGGCTTATGATATTCTGTTCGCCTCTATCTTGACTTTGCTCATTTCCTGTGCTATTCTGCTAAATTTGAAAATAGAAGTTGTACATGAACTGTATTATCGCATTATGTATTAGAAACTTATGTACTACATTATTGTACTTACTTCTAATTAAAAAAAAATTAAAAAAAACATTTAATAGCTAAAAAATAGCTTAAACTTCTCGGACAATTCTAAACAGAGCCAGGTTTCCTTGCCCGGATTAATACACTGTACAAGGTGTGATCTCATGGCATTTAGACCAATGGCATATAAGAGTCAAGAGTCAAGATAGTTTTATTGTCATATGTCCCAGATAGGACCAATGACATTCTTGCTTGCTGCAGCGCAACAGAATATGTAACCATAGTACATAATGGGAGAAGAAAAAAAGTTCAGAGTATGTATACACATGCACACATACTCAATAAATAACATTGACTAGCTAATAGAAAACCTATGACATGTATATAATGTTCAGGTTTTCCAGTCTGTTACCAGTGCAGATCAAAGACCAGTGCTGTGACCTCAACTATTTACAGACTCCAATCACCCGGGTCTTCCACCGGAGCAGAGCCACCCCTGTCTAGTATCGCAAGACAGAGAGTGACCTGGGACAGAGTGATGCGGGTCTCCCGGACTGGATCAGAGTGACCTGTGTCTCCCGGACCCGATCAGAGTGGCCCGTGTCTCCCAGACTGGATCAGAGTGGCCAAAGTCTCCCAGACTGGAACGAAGTGACCTGTGTCTCCCGGACTGGATTAGAGGGACCCAGGTCTCCTCGACTGGATCAGAGTGGCCAAAGTCTCCCAGACTGGATCAGAGTGACCTGTGTCTCCCAGACTGGAACAATGTGATCCAGGTCTCCCGGACTGGATCAGAGTGACCTGTGTCTCCCAGACTGGAACAATGTGATCCAGGTCTCCCGGACTGGATCAGAGTGACCTGGGTCTCCCGGACGCGAACATGGTGACCTGGGATCATGCAGCCCGGGGTGGAGTGACCCGGGTCTTCCATAACCCAGGTGTCATCCCCAGAGTACAACATCCATGATGTTCTCCTTGCTCAATGATAACTGCATTTGATTTGAGTGTTCTTTGCTTATTGTACATTCAAGGGGGAGTTTGACAGGATTTTGGACCAAATGAAAGCCATGGGACCTTGGGCGAGAGCAAGAAAGTGGTGATGCCAAGATTGGATCAGCTTAGATCTCATTGTTTCGCAGCACAGGCTCTTGAGGCTCTGGGCCTACCTCGACTCCTGGTTCTTATTATGTTCCTTCCTTTGGATTACTGCAGTACAGTTAGCGCATAGTCATCTTTTAGCATAGTCGGATGCCATTTGGCCCATCGTAACTGTGCAGGCTCTTTGAGAAAGTCACATTTATAGTCAATGACTCCTTTTCTTGCTCCGTAATCTCATAAATTCCTCATCTTCAAATACCTCTTCAACTTCCTTGTAAAATCATTGTGGAGTCAGCCTCTGCCATCTTTTTCGGATAAAAATCCAAATCCACACAATGTTGAGTGGACTTTCTTTGTTCCTTTCTAAATGGTGATGTTAAATTGGTGATTCATTCACCTTTTTCTCTCTATTAAAACCTCACATAAGACTGAAAACTTCCCATTAAGTTATCTATTAACCAGTTCTATTGCAAGGAGAATATGCCTAACTTTTCGAGATCCCTTCAAACTAAAACCCCTCTTTGTTGGTCACATCCCATCAAACCTCATTCCAAGGATCATTTTTACCTTCGCTGAAGTATGGTTCCCAGAATTATTCACAGACCTTCAGCTGAAATCTACCCAGCAATTTATAGCAGGAGAGGCAAGGGCATTAAGTGCTGGAATCCTGCACAGTACACCAAGTGCTAGTGTAAATCAGCAGTTCAGGTAGCATCTCCGAAGGACATGGACAGGCAATGTTTCAGATCGAGGCCCCCTACTCAAATCCCGACCTGAATTGCCACTTGTCTATGTTGTCCAGAAATGTTACCTAACCCACAGTTAGTTAGGTTTAGTGTGTAGCTTTTTAAAAAAATATTCCAAGCTGGTTTTAACCCTTTGGGCTTCTTTTTAACCACGTCCATATTCCTTGCCACTTTTGATGATAATTGCTTTAAATGTCTGGCTACGAAGGTTTCCCTACTCATCCACACTTTTCAACCCCCTTCTGGCTATACTCTATAGCCCTTCTCCACCTGTCTTCTCAAGAGGCATCATTTGATTTTATCTTGCTCTTCTCTGCTACGCTTCTGATATGTTCGTCATGTTCTACTCGTCCTGCGAATGTTGACCATGCGGTTAAGCTTCCCATCATCTGCAAAATTTATTACGTTGCTCCTTGGCTTGTTTATAAAAAGGTCATTAAAGCTAAAATTGATCTTTGGAAACAGCCCTGCAAAGCACTTGAAAAATGCCATCAGCACCAGCATTATGTGTTCTCAGCACAGAGCCTGTTCGGTATCGCTGCCATTCATTCCACAGTCTATCACTTTCTCACAAGCCTCTGTGCGGCTGCTTGTCGAATGGCTTCAGCAAGTCCATTTGTACAACGTCCACTACACCTCACTTATTAATGCTCTCTGTTCGAGTTAGATTATACTGACCTGATTCACCTTTCCCAAGTCCATGGTGTTTCTCCTTAATTACTTCAATGCTTTTTCTCAGAGGAAGTTCAGTTTGTTGCTTATAAATGCCTCTAGTTACTTGATGCCTGGCTGACTAAACTGTAGACATTTTTCCCCTCTTCCATTTTCTTAAATAATGAACGTTAACAGTTTGGTTTAGAGATACAGCGTGGAAACAAGCCCTTGGCCCACTGAGTCTGCGCTGACCAGCGATCCCCATACACTAGCAGTATCTTACACACCAGGGACGATTTACAATTTCTGCGGAAGCCAATTGGCCCACAAACCAGCATGTCTTTGGAGTGCGGGAGGAAACTGCAGCTCGCACACGGTCATGAAGCACCCGTAGTCAGGATCGAACCCGGATCTCTGGCCGTGTAAGGCAACATCTCTATTGCTGCGCCTCCCCAATTATCCAGTCTCCTGACATCAATGAACCCAGTGAAGATGGGGTGGCATAGTGGCGCAGCTGGTAGAGCTGCTGGCTCAGTGGCACAGACCTAGCTTGACTCCTAATCTCGGGTGTTGTCTGGAGTTTGCACGTTCTCCCTGCGGCCGTGCGGGGTTCCTCTGGGTAATCTGGTTTCTTCCCACATCACAAACACATCTGGGTCAGTCTATTAATTGGTAACTTGCCCCCGGTGCGTAAGGAGTGCAGTTGTACAGGGCCCTAGTGAGACCACACCTGGAGTATTGTGTGCAGTTTTGGTCCCCTAATTTGAGGAAGGACATTCTTGCTATTGAGGGAGTGCAGCGTAGGTTTACAAGGTTAATTCCCGGGATGGCGGGACTATCGTATTCTGAAAGAATGGAGCGGCTGAGCTTGTATACTCTGGAATTTAGAAGGATGAGAGGCTATTTTATTGAAACATATAAGATTATTAAGGGTTTGGACACGCTAGACGCAGGAAACATGTCCCCGATATTGGGGGAGTCCAGAACCAGGGGCCACAGTTTAAGAATAAGGGATAAGCCATTTAGAACGGAAACACTTTTTCGCACAGAGAGCTGTTGGTCTGTGGAATTCTCTGCCTCAGAGGCCGGTGGAGGCCGGTTCTCTGGATGCTTTCAAGAGAGAGCTAGATAGGGCTCTTAAAGATAGCGGAGTCAGGGGAGATGAGGAGAAGGCAGGAACGGGGTACTGATTGGGGATGATCAGCCATGATCACATTGAATGGCGGTGCTGGCTCGAAGGGCCGAATGGCCTACTCCTGCACCTATTGTCTATTGTCTATTGAGTGAATGTGAAAGTGGGATAATATGGAACTAGTGTCAATGGGTAATCGATGAATGGCATGGACTTGGTGGGCCAAAGGGTCTGTTTCCATGCTGTATCTTTCAACCAATTCATTCAAAATAACATTGTGACCATTGCCTCCATCATGGTATTCCTACGGTAACCAAGAGTGCATTCCGACTGCAATAAAACAGAAAATGGTGGAAATAGTTGATAGGTCAAGTTGCATCAGTGAATAAAATTATTTTCTACACAGATGCTGTCTGACAAGCATTGTTTTTCCAGCATATTTTGTTTTCATATTGAATTTCCAACATCTGTTTATTTTTGCTCTTCAGTTATATCTGTGCACAGGTGACATGTCAACTTTCATAGTCGCTAATCCTTTTTCCCTGTGTCTTTTTTCTACTAGTATCCTGCCCATGATTTCCTTCTCCTTCAAGCTTCGTATTATCACTTTCTCCTGTGAAAAGTGAAGTGAAGATATTATTTGTTATTTTATCAATGATCATCTTTCCCTTTTTTTTAATCGATGTTTGGGTTTCTTTGGAGCTGTAAAGCCCCTGTCCCACGTTCCCGAGTTACTCACGAATTCTCCCGAGTTTTCCCCTTGCTTCAAACTCAGAGAATGTCCGTAGCGAGGCCGTAGGCGTCCGTAGATATTTCGTAGCGGCTCGTAATGCCAGCCGTAGGTACACGGGGCATCAGGTAAGTCGGGACGTTTTTTCAGCACGTTGAAAAATGTCCACGAGTAAAACAAATAACCCCGAGTACCTACGGCTGGCTATTACCGTAATTCTCCGAGTTTGAATCAAGGGGAAAACTCGGGGGAATTCGTGAGTCTCGGGAAAGTGGGACAGGGGCTACTTTGCCATCCCTGTAATCAATTAGTGTTTTAACCTGAGATTCTTATTTATATCATTGAAATTGTCTTTTCCTCACCGGGCCACATTTATCTTCGATATATTTTCTGGCTTCTTTCCAAATTTGGTTTGGAGTAATTATATTTGATCACCACTGGCAGATTAATATACTACTAATGTAAAATAATGCAAATATCCTGCCATTGAACAATGTACTTTCTATTCATTTCCCTGTCTCATTAGTCATGGAATATATTGACCCAGAAACTGCTCCAGTTCATGTATCAGAAATCAATATAATTACATCCCAGTATATAAAAAAGCTATTCAACCAAATCTCTCGTAGCCTTGAAGGTTAAGGTACATGAAACTTTTTTGAGTGTTATGATCATTCTATCTCTGCTATACTTCCAGACTCTTCTTGTGAAGTGTACAAAGATATCCTCAACTCCTGCTTGATAATTGTTGTCATGTTTCCCAAATTTGATTTTGCAATTAATTTTCCTTACACAACTTTGTTGAAAACGTTGCCAATTAATTTAGTCATTATCTCCTCCCCACTTTTCAAAAGAAATTGGACAAAACAGCATCTGCCAAGTGGTTTAATGCTATTTTTCCATTGTCGTGCAAAATTGATTGCCTTGCTCCTCCCCACTCCTATCCCCCGCCCCAGTGATATTTACTAACTAGATCCCTACTGGGTGGTGTGAGTCACCTTCGTGCCTCTGAACGTTCCACCTTGGTCTCACATAGTGATATTCCCCACGCAGTTTTTCATTTAGAATGACTTCCCAGGGCAACCAGGCTTTAATAACATAATGCTGGTATGGGATTCTTGTGAGATGACCCTTTACTTTAAACAATTGGACTCAAATGCACATATCACTAAAAATGCTTGTCCTTCCACCAAAGTCCCTTCTCAAATTCCTCCTTCCCCAATGTACTAAAATCCTTCCTTTAATCATAGGATCTTCCAGATGACCCCGATACCCAACTTCCTGCCCTTACCCCACATTGCCTTGGTCTGCTGAGGCAGATACTTGTTCCGCAGTTGCACAGCTGGTGTCTATGACTGAAACAGTTCTTGTGAGCCACTGCAGCACACCCTCTAGATACACTAGGCTTTCTAGGCAGCTTGGCTTTGATTGAGGAGATCTGTGCTCCATGACTGATCTATTAGTCAGTCCATCTCCTGCTCCAGTTACTCTGACCTTGCAGCCATGGTATCAGCTGCCAGCACCAAAGGCTGAAGAATTCCATCCTAATACACTTCTGCCTCATTGTCACTGTCACTTTGGCTCCTAATTTAGTCCGGGAATGTTGTTGGGGCATTGTACTACATTGAAGATGCTACATAAATACATGTTGTTTAGTTTAGGAATACAGCATGGAAACAGGTCCTTTGCCCACCGAGTCAGTGTCAGGGGTTATGGGGAGGAGGCAGGAGAATGGAGTTTACAGGGAAAGATAGATCAGCCATGATTGAATGGCAGTGTACACTTGATGGGCTGAATGGCCTAATTCTGCTCATCTCACTTACGAAGTTTTGAGTCCATGCTGACTATCGATCACCCGTTCACACTTGTTATACATTTTCCCATTTTCTCACCCAATCCCTGCAGATTTAGAGCAATTTACAGAGGCCAATTAATTTACAAGTGTCTGCACGTCTTTGAGACGTGGGAAGAAACCGGAGATCCCAGAGGACACCCATGCAGTCACAAACTCCACACAGACAGCACCTGAGGTCAGGATCAAACCCGGGTCCCTGGTGCCATGAGGCAGCTGCTATATCAACTGCTCCACTTGTGCCGCCCCTCATTGCTGCACAAGCTGTGTTCATGTGTTTCGTTCATGCAGCAGAGTAATGTAGCCTCCAGACTCTTGTGTATTCTGACTGTGCATTTACTAGTTGGTTTGTGTGCTTCTCTGCAGGTGTGTTCCCCTTCCTCTCCAGTACCATGGAGGCTCTGAACAATGGTGAGCAGATTCAGATCATCTTGGACAAAATCACTGATGCTTTGGTTCACTTTATCACCCGGGCCGGGCTCTCCCTGCAGCAGCAGTCTCGGCGGCTAGCACAACTCCTCCTCCTCCTCTCCCACATCAGGCACATGAGGTGAGCAGCACTTCTCTCCGACTTCACATCCCAGCCAGCTGGCAGCGCCTGCCGCCAGTTAGTAATGACGAGCTGTCTTAAGTTACAGTGAGGAGCGGGGAGCCACTGGGAAAGGTGCAACGAGCATGATATTGGAACTGAGGGCTTACAGCTGTCAGCTAGGCCAGCTACTGGGGGCCCTTGCCAAAGCGGCGGCTGAGCGATGCCTTATAAATCTTTTAAAAAAAATAATGGATTTAATAGGGCGGACACAGGATTAGTGTAAATGGGTGCTTGCTGGTTAGTATGGACTCTGCGGGCCGAAGGGCCTGTTTCCTAGCCGTGTCTCTCTATATGAGCGGCAGATTGGTGCAGCTGGTAGAGCTGCTGCCTCACAGCTCCAGAGACCTTGGTTCCATCCCACCTTTTTCCCAGGGTGGAAAAGTCAAATACTGGAATAGCTGAAGTTGAAACAGACAAAGCTTTAGGGAGATGTACGGGGCAGGTTGTTTTACCCAGAGGTTTTTAGTGAGTGTTTGGAGTGGGCTGCCGGCGGTGGTGGTGGGGGCGGATACAACAGTGGCATTTAAGAGACTTTTGAAGAGGCATATTAATATGCATGGACAGGTGCAATGTGGATTACGTGCAGGCAGATAAGGGTTGGGCTTGGCATGATGTTTGGCACAGGCATTTCCTGTACTGTACTGTTCTATGTTCTATATCTTCCATTGCATTTAACTCCCTTTGTCATCAACTGCAGAGATTTGTTTCCCACTGAGTTATTGGCACCCGATTACACTCACTTCTAGTTTAATTCCACAGTTTAATTTAAAGTAGGGGTCAAGGAAAGAGCGTTCACATCACGGCCCTGTTTCCACCACCACGCACAAGAAGCGACAAGACAGACACCATTGTGTGCAGATGCCGAGAAGTGTGTTTAGCTCTGGCTGAACAACTTCTAATCTTGTGTGTGGACTCGATAAGAAGAAGAATTTTATAAGTAAACTTTACTGCAATCTCAATATGGCCGGCTTTATTTCAAGGAAGCATATTGCAATTAAAAGATGATTTATTTTGAACAATTCTGCATAACTCAAGGAGAAATGTAGACCTGATGATCTGAAAACTTCTCCCCTTTTACCAATTCTTTGCTGTTGAGTTTGTAATTTACTTTTGGTGAAAGATCAGTCCTCCTTAGAGTTCCCGATCTACAGTATGTAAGTAAATTTCTTCTGGTGACCAGCAATGAGGTTGATCAATACTCGGGCAACCTCCAACAGCGGCTGGTCTGTAAAAATCATGCAGCATTTTTGGTGTTGTTGAAGAGAATTGGCAACAAGTTAAACAGTGATCGAAATGAAAAAGATAGCTGCAGATGCTGGAAATCTGAAACAAGAACAGAAAATGCTAAAGAGGCTCAGCAGATCAGGCAGCATCTGTGGAGAGGAGAACAGAGTTCACCTCTCAGGTTGGTCACCTTTCATCAGAACTGGGTAAAGTTCTGTAAATCAAAGATGTTTAAAGCTGCAGATAAAGCAATGAATGGTGAGATTAAAGGGAATGTCTGTGATAGGAGACTACGAGAGTCTGAATGACGCAAGTATCGGTGGCGCAGGCTGAGAGAGTGGTGAGAACCTTGTTAATCATGGCTGGTCTGACTGGAGGAAGTGCAAATGGGTTCATGTCATTCATCTTGTTTCAACCGTCTGCGCAGTTTTAAAACCTTTGATTTTTAACTCCCCAACTCTGACGAAAGGTTGACCTGAATAGTTAACTCTGTTTATCTTTCCATAGATGCTTCCTGACCTTTAGACTTTAGACTTTAGAGATACAAAGCGGAAACAGGTCCTTCTGACCACTGAATCCACACTGACCAGAGATTCACTGGTCAGTGTGGATTCACTCCGTACAGTAACACTACCATATGCATTAGGGACATAGGAGCAGGGAGGTTCTACTGCAGTTGTACAGGGTCTTGGTGAGACCACACCTGGAGTATTGCGTACAGTTTTGGTCTCCTAATCTGAGGAAGGACATTCTTGCCATAGAGGGAGTTCAGAGAAGGTTCACCAGACTGATTCCTGGGATGTCAGGACTTTCATATGAAGAAAGACTGGATAGACTCGGCTTGTACTCGCTAGAATTTAGAAGATTGAGGGGGGATCTTATAGAAACTTACAAAATTCTTAAGGGGTTGGACAGGCTAGATGCAGGAAGATTGTTCCCGATGTTGGGGAAGTCCAGAACAAGGGGTCACAGTTTAAGGATAAGGGGGAAATCTTTTAGGACCGAGATGAGAAAAACATTTTTCACACAGAGAGTGGTGAATCTGTGGAGTTCTCTGCCACAGAATGTAGTTGAGGCCAGTTCATTGGCTGTTTTTAAGAGGGAGTTAGATGTGGCCCGTGTGGCTAAAGGCATCAGGAGGTATGGAGAGAAGGCAGGTACAGGATACTGAGTTGGATGATCTGCCATGATCATATTGAATGGCGGTGCAGGCTCGAAGGGCCGAATGGCCTACTCCTGCACCTATTTTCTATGTTTCTATGTTTCTCATTTTACAACTTACCAAAGCCAATTAACCTATAAACCGGCACGTCTTTGGAGTGCGGGAGGAAACCGGAGCACCCGGAGGAAACCCACGCGGTCAAAGAGAGAGCGTACAAACTCTATATAGACAGCACCCGTAGTCAGGATCGAACCAGGATCTCTGGCTCTATGAAGCAGCAGCTCTACCGCTGCGCCACCGTGCCGCTCCCACCTGCTGAGACATTCCAGCATTTTCTATTTTTATTTGGGATATTTTTTTTTTTTAAAAGCCCTTGTATTGATCCTTTTTTTAAATTAACTACACTGAATGGAAACTGATCGAGTAACGTTTTTTCGTTTCCTCTGTGTATGCAAGTACTCAGTGAAAATGATATGAAATAAATACTGAATACTGAGTACTGAATATTCGGGGGGATATGTAGCATGTAGTGTGGCCGAATGGTGAACTGATTTTCTGCACAATGTGCTTTGTTCACCAGCAACAAGGGAATGGAGCACCTGTACAATATGAAGTGTAAAAACGTGGTGCCTCTCTACGATTTGTTGCTGGAGATGCTCGACGCCCACCGCATGCACACGCCAATGGAGAAGGCACAGCCCGGAGGAGGAACTGGCTCAAGTCCATTGAATAGAGGAACCACCTCGTCCACTTCTTCAATGTCGCTAAAGAAGACTGACGTGACTTTTGAAACATCCAGATAGGTAACTGATCCATGGTGCGCAGTATTAACAGAAACCTCCAACAAAAAAAACCACTACCTATGATCACATGCCAATGAAGCAAATGCCTCTGCAGCAAAATTATATAGCTTCAGCTTCATCTAAATAACTCTATACCATTACGAAAAATGCCCTACTGACTGAGAATTGGGGGTGCGTTAATGATGCAGGAACAGGATGTTATTTTCCTGCAGTTCTGTAAATGTTTTGTAATATTTCTGAAAAGATTGGCACAGTTCCAAATGCTCCTGCCATCAGTGCAAGCGACGCTCACCAGAACTGTAAGACAAACGCCAAAGGACTCGTGATGCATTGCCTTGTCAACGAGTACTGGGGAAGTGGAGAGGAGTTGGACACTGACAGTTCACCTCAGAATCCTAGTCAAATGCTGTGCGATTTTAGTTTGCTCATTCTGGGATGTGAGGGCTTGCAGGCAATTAGCTGTGGTGGTGAGTCACAGTGCTTGAACCACTGCAGACCACACGGTACGGGATTTCCCACAGCGCTGTTGAGTAGGGAATTCCTCGGTTTTTCTTGGCAACAAGAGGTCCTGGGTTTGGAACACGCTGTCAAAGAAACCATGGCCGTTTGTTGCAGTGCATTTTCTAGGTGGTATAAACCACAGTCATGAATGGTGGTGGTGGAGGGTCCGAATATTTTGGGTGGTGGATGAATTGGTTCCTACCGGATGCTGTCAAGCTCCTTGAGTGTCAACGGAGCTGCTATTATTCCATCATGTTCCTCACTTGTACCTTGCAGGTGATGGGAAGATGTTGGGGGTGAGCGACTGACTCACTGCAGTATACCCAAGTTCTGACCTGATTTTTGGAGTCTATTAAGGTCCCGCTTTGCCCTAGAATGATGATGGCAGCAGTGGTGTCAGCAATGGTGATGCCTTTCAATGTTAGGTGGAGGTACTTCGACTCTGTCATCTTCAGCATGTTCACTACTGACACTTAAGTTACTTGTCACTGATCAGATCACACCTGAATCTTTTTAAGATCCTCCTAGAGTCCGAGAGGCATCGAGGATGGAAACAGGACCCCGATCCACGTTGTTGTGGGATGAACGTATTTGAAGTGCAATGAATCGTAGTGCACTTTCCATAGCTCTAATAGGATAGCTGATGAGTGGATTGGAGGCAAAATGCCACATTGGTGCCTCGGGTGGGGGGTGGACAGTTTGTTGAGATACAGTTGCAACTATAGTGGAGATTTGAGGGAGGGTTCTGTTTTATTGTAATCTCATTCACTCATCTTCAACACCGCCCTTAAGAAGCAGAGCAGTCCAGCAGTGCTTTGCTTTCTGAATCCACTCTATGGCAACATTTGACTTAAGGGGTGCTCATTACTAAATTGATTGAGATGGTGTACGTGAGCATTGGAATGTTCAAAACAGCTACTTTGGTGACTGAATGTTCAGTCTTAGTAAATTAAATTATTCACTTTTAAATATTTGTCATCAGCAGGCTGCCTAATTGTTTACTTTTGACAATCACGATATGGTCTGTTCAGCAAGAACCAGAATTAAGACTTTTTAAAATAAAATATCAGTTCTTATAACTGCAATTAAAAGCCCTTGAGCATGTTTTTATATTATTACTAAAGTTATCTTTGGGACTGCTGGCTGAAGATGCTCTTCAAAACGTTTCCACCATCTCCAAAGTCCTCCAGGAAAGTAACCTCCTAAATCAAATAAACATAGGTATTAATTTCCTTACAAGACCCAAACTCCTGCAGGAAAATATTGTGAGCCCCAAATCCTACCACCCCACCCTCCCCAATGACACAATTGCTTTTATAAGATATAATGCAAAGGTTTCTTAGGAATGCAAATATCACGTTACAACATGGCTACCTGTAATGCCATTAATTTTTTTCTCGTATGCGAGATGTTCCCGTTGCTAATTACTGGGCCTGTGACAATGAGATCTGATTGGTTTGCCAAGGAAAATGCCTGATTACATAGTCATTTGTCACAGTTTCAAAACTGCAAGTGATTGAATCTTGCTTCTCCCCTACGAGTCACACAAGTCAGTGCTGTGCCATACTGAAGCTCTCCTGACTGAGAGATTAGTATCAAAGATCCTATAGCGGAGCAAGATAGACCACTCCTTCTAAATGCAATGGGCTGACGTGTAGTACGCAACAGAGCGGAACGTGGCCTTTTTTTCATCCATTTCAGTAACCCGACCCGACTCGCAGTGTAATCAACGTTGCGGGGGAACGGTTTGTGTTAATAAATTATAATTCTGAAAATGAGGAGAAGGTTTTTACCAAAGAGCTTTTATTTTTATGAGGATGTTTCCGTAACCGGCTTCCATCTCCGCACTAGTTATCTTTGCTCCGCTATGGGATCTTTGGTGCGGAGACGGAAGCCGGTTACGGAAATGGGGCCGAAAATTACCCGTGAATCTGCCCATGACCGTACTACGTCTTTTTCATCGAGTGATCTATCTTGCTCGCTATAGGATCTTTGGTTACTATGACACTATCACTCTGTGGATTATCTGTACAGACAAGATGAATATATTTCTATTGGTTTGTCGGAGTTTATACACTTTGTGAATAGAGCAATTTTTAAAGCATTTACAGACTTCTCCGAGGGACCTGCTTTGTACGTCTTTGAAAATAGTTTGCAAATCTCTTAACCTTTTCAAAATAAATGAACGAGGACATTCGTTGGGTTTTTGTACCATCATAGTTTATGCAAGGATTGCAATGTATATATCACTTTATATCTTTATTACATAATCTGAATCATCAGTGTATGAGTATTATTGAAAAGACAAAAAAAAACCCAGCAAACATTGATAATTCTTTAGGGGGATCGCTTAAAGTATCCCTTGTTGAAATGTGCTAGTGGTCTAAGATCTATTCTTTGTTGTTGCGTAAAGTAGAATTCATAGCAATGAATTAGAAACATAGAAACTAGGTGCAGGAGGAGGCCATTCGGCCCTTCGAGCCAGCACCGCCTGTTTACTGATTGAAAATGAACTATAGGAAAAACTTGCTCCAAATCTCCTGCATCGATCATCAGGGCCATCTGTATTTGGTCAACTAAAAAAAACAAGCTCCCCACAATGGCTGGTTCTAATATGCAAACTAACTACAGGAACCAAACACATGTTTGCATAGTGAGTGAGTTTCGACTATTCCAAGAGCCATCATACTCAACTGGTCCAGAAAATTTTGAAGAAAAAGGGTCTGCATTGAAACTCAACGGAAACTAACAAAGTGCACCGTGCTTACGTTGAATCCTGAATTCTGTGGATTCTGTTCTTACTGCATCACGCAGAGCAGTTCTGATCAATGGAGGAACATGAATTACTTTTCTTTAACGTTGATAGGGCTGTGACAATGGTTTATATGCAAGTCGAATGCCTGTTGACGAATCTTTCCCTGCATCCTCCATCATTACACAACTGTGCCACGTCCATACCTTGTATAGGAAACTGATGAAGTGCTTTTGTTCAAGAATGTTAATATGCATTATTTTTTTTTTAGCTTGTATTGCCTTTTTTCTTGCTTGTGATGCAATTCCACGTGTCCATCTGCAAAAGGGTGAATGTGAAAAGAGTGGATTTTCGGGGGTGAAGTCTATTGTAATAATTGAGTGATTCTCTCCACCGAAGCCCCGTCACGCATCCTGTTGGGTACAATGTGTTTGGACGCAGTGTTTCAACCTAAGAAAAAGGTGTGTTTTTTAAAAACTGCAGTTCTGTTTGATTGGAAAATCAAATGAAGAACTTGTAGGCCTAGTAAAACCAGAAGTCACTGCTGTGGACCCATGAATGACTAGTTCATGCCCTCAGCAGAGAGCTTGCAGTGTACCTGTACATTAGAATGTACAAACCATATCTGTAAGAGAAGGAAAACTCCATTCACAAAATTTGATTACAAGCCTGTGGTTTGTCAGTGCGAAGGACGTCACCAGATCGATCAGGCTAGTTGTCCCTCATTGCTGACAATACTGCACACTTGCTCACCAAGACCTGTTCCGGATCCACTGTAGCAGTTTTGATGTGGGTGGGGGGGGGGTATAACTGACAGACACAGCAATTGCTTGAGCCTAAATTTTCACCCAGCCAGCTTTCCGTGTCGTTAGCAGTAGAACAAGGCAATTATTCCCAGTGAAAGTAAGCAGAGCGGGTTTTTGTGGGTGTGGGGGACAGGGGAGCGAGTGGTGGGAAATCAAGGGAACGTTGCACGTACTTGTGCTTTCGTAAAGGAAACGGAGTCAGGAGGAGCACATTAAATGACATGGATGACTGTTAAGGATAAATTAATTTCTCCTGTTCATGCTTCACGACATGATTCATGCTACCTATAGCGGTGAAATGCTTGGACTACCTTTTGCCATGCACTACCTAGTAACTAATAATGGCCCTTTCTCCTTCAATCACCAAAGGGTCTGCACTTTGTAGCACCAAGAAAGTGTTTTGTAACAGACTTTTTTTCTTTCTAAATATGTTATTCCAGCTGACGCTGTATGTAATTTTTGTGTGATTTTAATTTAGGAAATCCTATGCATGTAGAATGATTTTATTTGCATATTGAATGGGTGAAATAAAACAGTGACTTAATGTTAGTTGTTACCGTGTTTTGCTTGGAACTCCAATTTTTGAGGTGTGAGCGCAGGGGGACACTGCGTTGCTGAAAGGTACTTCGATGCAAAACGGAGTGACTGCATTACGAGAGCCTTGGAACGGGATCAGCTCAGGGAGTGGTGGACAGAACACAATAGTGTGTACCACAGTTGTGTTAACACAATGTCACAATCTTCGAAGGTGACAGAATAAATCAACGAGCGTTGACAGATGCGACAGATAAAAGCAAAGATATTTATAAATCAAATGCTCTATCAATTCACGTAGATACTGTAAGAATGTAATTGTTCCATTTTTGATACATATGGCACTCTTGAACTCTGGAAAAGCTTAGGTAAGGGTGAAGCAGATTGCATGGTGCCAGGGCTTTACCCGGAGAGGCTGAGATTGTTCTTAAATCAGAGAAGAAAGATTTAAATGTAGAAAATGGTGATGTGTTTCAATGGAGGAGATAGTGACAACTGGGTTAAAGCCCTGTCCCATGGTACGAGTTCATTCCAAGAGCTCTCCCGAGTCTTAAAATAATCAAACTCGTGGTAAGCACGGAGAATTAACGTAGTGGGTACGTCGGAGCTCGGGGACGTCTCTTAGCGGCTCGTACCACTAAAGGCAGGTACTCGGGAAGACTCGCTAACGGCAGGTAAGCACGGGAAGACTCGGGAAAAATTTTCTACATGTTGAAAAATGTCCACGAGAGCCCCGAGTACCGACGAGTGGACATTATCGTAAATCTCCGAGTTCGAATCAGGGCAAACTCGGGAGAGCTCTTGGAATGATCTCGTACCGTGGGACAGGGGTTTAAGTCATGAGAGGCTAATATTATGGCTGTCAAACCTAACTGAGGTGAACAATTTCACACAGAATTACTGAGGGGTCGTGGAAGCAGAGTTACAGTAACATTCACAAGGGTTCTGGGCTTGTATTTGTAGAGGAAGCATTTCAAGGGCTCTGCATCGATAGGAGAAGCAAACTTGGCTGAGCGCTCTCTCAAAGGCGAACATGACGAGCTATATGGCTGCATATATGTTCATGATAAAGCTATATAACAGGGGAGAAATCCCATCCCTGCATTGGTTGTAATACTGAGTGGGAGAGTATTTTCTTCTACACACAAGGGCTGGTAAGTACACGGAAAAAGCTGCCAGAAGAGGTAGTTGAGGTAGATACTATCACAATGTTTAAAAAACATTTGGACAAGTACGTGGATAGGATAGGTTTGGCGGGGTATGGATCAAACGCAGGCTGGTGGGACTAGCTGGGGCATGTTGGTCAGCATGGGCAAGTGGGGCCACTTTCCATGCTTACATGACTCTAACTCGACGACTCCATGCCAAGGCAGGACCCTCCCCCCGAAGACGCACACCAAAGTTGGGCAGAAGCTCAGCAGTAACAACACCAGCACACTTGTGAAAGAAGCAGATCTTTAATTAGCAACCCAGTTTTCCACTGTACACCAAAAGAACCAGCTTTCATATTATTACTCTTCGGTCGGCAAGGCTGCCTTTCATATAGAAAAATTCACTGCAGATTTACCACCATCTGAGCATGCCACGATCAGACACTAACAGCAGTTTAAAAGGTGTGACACTACTCAAGAGGGTTCTTGCAGAGGTTAAATCAGCTCCTGATTCATGCCGGGATTGCTTCAAACGCCAGCTGCGAGGGCAAGAGATGGGGTGTTCATGGCTAGATTTATATTTATAATCTTATGTACACATCCATGCCCCAACAAAAACTAGTCAATTCAGTCTGTGGAAGCATTGGAGAGAAGTTGCAAGCAGCACACAGGTAATTCATTCAGCATGAGTTATAACACGGACGATAATAGCTTTAGCAAACTGTACATAAATAATGTCTTTGATTTTAGTTTACATCCAATTTTCGTCAGAAGTAGTTTTAAGTTCTGCCTCTACTCTGCTCAGTCCCTGTCAGAGTCATAACATTTGCATTGACATTTAAAGGGTTAATCTTAACAGCTCTTTTTATGTGTGTTCATTCCTAAAGCAAATGTTTTTCTTTTAAAAAGAACATGGAAAAGATATTTAAAGTTGATATTACAGGTCGTACTGAATCTGGAGCCAGGCGACTGGGAACGGCCGTCTTGCGTCCGGCCCGATGCTGGATGGCAGCCATCTCCCCCAGAGAGGTCTTGAAGGGCTGATGGCCCGAGCCAGAGCTCTGCGCATCTCCCCCTTCCCTCCCCAACCCCCTCCTCCTTGCATGATTCCGTCCTCGCTCGTGCTCTTGGGAATCATATGGGAGGAGGGCCGTTGGTGTACCTCAGCATGGGGTGGAAGGAGCGAGCAAAGTTGTTGGACATGGTGCAGCTGTAATCTTCCTCGTTCATGGGCACCAGGCAGGCCAGCGCCACCAACAGCAGCAACAGGAGCTGGAGGGGCAACGCTGCCCTGAGCACTCGTAGTAGGAAGGAAGGACTCTTCTGGGCTCTCTGCTCCTCAGAACGGAAAGAACCTCCTTGGTTTCCTGTGCTGGACCTGTATTAAGAACACAGCCAAGTCAAGCGTTAGTTGGCAACACGAGGCTCTTCAGACATTTCCAGCTGCCAATTTGTCTCAGTTGGACTACTAAAGCCTTGGGCCTGTCCCACTCGGGCGTCATTTGCGCGTCACGCAGCTGGCGAGCGAAGATTTTGTACATCACAAAATCCTGGGGCGCCGCGGCGACTGCCTACATCACCACACACCGTGCACGCGTAATGTGCACCATGCGAGCATCACGTGCGCGTCACGACATGCGCGTCGTGCATCGTGACACGTAAATGACGCGCAAGTGGGACAGGCCCTTAACCTTCAACGAAAGAACCTTGTGGGCTCTGGTGCATCTCACTAAAAACCAGGCCCAGTTTACAATCTACACGGCCATCACCCGAGGTGGGGAATGGCCAACACACACATACACACACCTTGGTCCTGTGGATCACCTTGGTGTGGAGCCCTGTGTAAACTTCAAACCCACTGCTGCTCCGAGCTGAAGGTGCAGGTTCGAGAGATCATGATTTGTGATCCTAAAGTGTAGGGGGGGGGGGGGGGGGCACAGTGGTAGGGTTGCTGCCACACTGCACCAGAAACCCGGGTGTGACCTCGGGCACTGCCTGGGCAGAGTTTGCAGGTTCTCCCTGTGACCGCGTGGGTTTTCTCTGGGTTTCTCCCATATTCCAAAGACGTGTAGGTTTATAGGCTTCTGTAAATAGTCCCCAGTGTGTCGGGCGTATAACTAGTGTATGGGTGACTGGATGGTGACTGGATGGTCGGCGTGGGCCAAATGGCCTGTTTCCACGCTGTATCTCAAAACTAAACACCAAATGTTAAATAACATCAAACCTAGAGGCTAACAGTCTGAGCATTAATCTGTCAAATGCTAAAAGATCAAGAATGATCAAACACAATTATAGGTTTTCTCATTTTCTTTGAACAATTTTTACGAGTGAAAAAGAATGTTGTAGATGGTTTCGACAGGTTCTTGCCCTTACCGTAGTACATGGCACTACAAATACTCTGCTGTACAATATACGGTGGGGAGATGCTGCTCCTTGAAGGTTTCTTGCAGCTTAGGGAGAGAGCGTATTATCAACCCTCCAACATTATACCCAGCTCTCACAACCCTTGGGGTACAAAACCTGCTCCATTCCCTGAAATGTTCCTGGAAATCCCCATTGACTTTCCTCCTTGTCTGATTGCAAAAGCAGTTCTCTCTCTCTCTCCGTAACACTGCTCTCTCTCCCCATCCCCGCACACGCAACAAGGGCAGAGTCCCTCTGGTCCTCACCTTTCACCCCACCAGCCGGCAAATACAACACATAATCCTCCGCCATTTCCGCCACCTCCAACGTGACCCCACCACTCGCCACATCTTCCCATCTCCCCCCATGTCTGCCTTCCGCAAAGACTGCTCCCTCCGCAACTCCCTCGTCAATTCTTCCCTTCCCTCCCACACCACCCCCTCCCCGGGCACTTTCCGTTGCAACCGCAAGAAATGCAACACCTGTCCCTTCACCTCCCCCCTCGACTCCATTCAAGGTCCCAAGCAGTCGTTCCAGGTGCGACAAAGGTTCACCTGTATCTCCTCCAACCTCATCTACTGCATCCGCTGCTCTAGATGTCAGCTGATTTACATCGGTGAGACCAAGCGTAGGTTGGGCGATCGTTTCGCCGAACACCTCCGCTCAGTCCGCAATAACCTACCTGACCTCCCGGTGGCTCAGCACTTCAACTCCCCCTCCCATTCCCAATCCGACCTCTCTGTCCTGGGTCTCCTCCATTGCCAGAGTGAGCAACAGCGGAAATTGGAGGAACAGCACCTCATATTCCGTCTGGGGACCTTGCGTCCTTATGGCATTAACATTGAATTCTCCCAATTTGGCTAGCCCTTGCTGTCTCCTCCCCTTCCTTAACCCTCTAGCTGTCTCCTCCCATCCGCCCGCCCTCGGGCGCCTCCTCCTCCTCCCCTTTTCCTTCTTTCTTTCCCACCCCCCATCAGTCTGAAGAAGGGTTTCGGCCCGAAACGTCGCCTATTTCCTTCGCTCCATAGATGCTGCTGCACCCGCTGAGTTTCCCCAGCAATTTTGTGTACCCTCTCTCTCTCTACGCTACTGAAGAGGGGATTTAGTTTAGTTTAGTTTTTGTCACATGGTGCAGTGAAAAGCTTTTGTTGCGTGCTAACCAGTCAGCAGAAAGCCAACACATGATTATAATCGACCCACTGCAGCGTTTAGAAGAAATGTTGCTGGAGGAGCAGAGATTAAAAAACGTGGTGCAATTGTAATGTGTGCTCATAGATGTGCTTCTGTGGCCAGCACGCAACTCGTCCACTGGGTTGGGTGTAGAAACATAGAAAATAGGTGCAGGAGTAGGCCATTCGGCCCTTCGAGCCTGCACCGCCATTCAATATGATCATGGCTGATCATCCAACTCAGTATCCTGTACCTGCCTTCTCTCCATACCCCCTGATACCTTTAGTCACAAGGGCCACATCTAACTCCCTCTTGAATATAACAAATGAACTGGCCTCAACTACCTTCTGTGGCAGAGAGTTCCAGAGATTCACCACTCTCTGTGTGAAAAATGTTTTTCTCATCTCGGTCCTAAAGGATTTCTCCTTTATCCTTAAACTGTGACCCCTTGTTCTGGACTTCCCCAACATCGGGAACAATCTTCCTGCATCTAGCCTGTCCAACCCCTTAAGAATTTTGTACGTTTCTATAAGATCCCCCCTCAATCTTCTAAATTCTAGCAAGTACAAGCCGAGTCTATCCAGTCTTTCTTCATATGAAAGTCCTGACATCCCAGGAATCAGTCTGGTGAACCTTCTCTGTACTCCCTCTATGGCAGGAATGTCTTTCCTCAGATTAGGAGACTGGGAGGTTAGAGCTTTACACAACATCCGCTTTAAATAGGCACTGCCGTGGTTGCTGACTCGGCTTTGGTTGTACCTTAAAGAGGTCAAGTGGCTTTAAAAAACATACTTACTTAGTTCAAATGGTGTCCTGAAGTTGATTTTGAATGCCCCAGGATGTCAAAGTTGAATTTTCCCTGGAGGACTATGTTTCTCTCATGTGTCTTCCCCAGTGCACGGTAACTCAGGGCTGGGTGCTCATCATTCGCAGCCATCGATCAGCCTCGCCATCTCATGTTTAATTCTAACTGCGACCACAATCTACCACCCTAAGGAGCAACTAAGAGATGGCTACATAACCGGAGCAAATATTGACCAATTCAAGATAATGGGCGAAGAATGAGCCTAATGGCACCATGTCGATCTCTTACAGTCATAACAACATCAGAATCACTAGATGCCTTTCAGCTCCCTGCAGGCAAGAACTAGGCTCACAGCGACCGACTGTGTGACTTTAAGAGTCTGGAATCCGAGCTGTCTTCCCTTGTTTATTAAACAGCCAGCTGCATTAGGCTGACACACAACATAAAAACTTCCAGTCAAATGCATTCATCCAGATTGTAATACATTTTTCAGGCACATCTTGGGGCGGGGTGGGGGGGGAACAAACCAAATTGCTCACCCGCCCATTGCACGTGGGAGTGGGCTGAGACAAGGCTAACCAAAGGTATCCCACATGCAGGTTCTGATCTACTATCTACCTCGTTGGAGACACTCGGACTATCTTTAATCGGACTTTACTGGCTTTATCTTGGACAAAACGTTATCCACATTATTCCCTTTATCATGTATCTGTACACCGTGGATTGTAATCATGTATTGCCTTTCTGCTGACTGATTAGCACGCAACAGCAGCATTTCACTGCACACGTGACAATAAACTAACGTTATCAGGTGCTCCAGCGCAGTATATAACCGTCCACACAGGCTTTATAGATATAGCGCGGAAACAAGCCCGACGTCCGCGCCGCGCCCACCAGCGATCACCGGAACGCTAGTTCTATCCTACACACCAGGGACAGTTTACAGAAGCCAATTAACCTACAAACCTGCATGTCTTTGGAATGTAGCCCCCAGAGAAAGCCCACGCGGTCACGGAGAGAACATACAAACAGCACCCTTAGCCAGGATCAAACCCGGGTCCCTGGTGCTGAAAGGCAGCAGCTTCACCGTGCTGCCCTAGGCTTCCTTGCTTGCACTTATATTATGCCCATCCCAATAGTACAGTGAGCTACAAACACAAGGCATGTGCACAATACATTAAGCTGCGAGCTTTGATAGTTATCAGCACGCGATAACATCGTACAGACAGACCCAAACCATCTGCACCTGCTGTGAGCAGGAAGGGGTATTTGGACCCTCAGGCACTTCTGAAGCTGTACTTGGGGCATGGGAAATTACAAGCAAGGTCACACATAGTCTAACCCCAAGGCTCTTCTCTGAAGGGCAGTTAGTTAACAACCTGTCGGCTTGTCATTAGTAACTATAGGAGGTGAAGCATGAATTGACAGTCTCCGAGTTCCTAACTCGCGACATAACAGAGGCCGCCAGCTTCCATACACTGGCAAGACAACCCTGTGACCATCTTAAAATAAAAATATAAGCCACCAACTTAATGCAGTGGTATTAGTCTCTCCCACATCATAATACGGTATTTACTTTGGCAGTGGAACCTTACACACCAGAGAAAATGCCTGAAGACCATTTAGGATATTTATCAGAAGAATAAAGTTAGATAGAGCAAAACTGACATAACCTGCAGCTGTATTGGATGGACTGATAGAGGCTCAGCTCTCTGCTGGGTACAGTTCAAAGCCATGATCCATAGCTTCGACAGCAGCAGTACATGGTATTGATTAAATGAGTTAATTTGTGTAAACGTCGTCCATCATCTTTTCACATCACCTCAACTAGCGCTCATTTAAAATAAACTATATTAAACACGATCTGGTGAGGCCTCTCTCGGCCATTCAACACAATAGTGATGGGGCCCCAGACAGTTACTACTTCTAGAAACCAAGTATCAGTGGAAAAAGAAATGTAGAGGGAGAGAGGGAGAGAGAGAGAGGGAGAGAGAGAGAGAGAGAGAGAAAGAGAGGGAGAGAGAGAGTGCAGAGGAAGGGCTAGGTTGGGGTGTAGGAATGTGAGCGGAGGGTCTGTAATGGAGAGAGAATGGTGTCCAAAAAGGTGATAGTGGGAGCAATAGGCGCTGTTGGCGCAACATGGGCGAAAACTTGGGCGCGTGCCCCCTAGTGCGCCGCCGCTTATCCTGTGCGTCCGCTTCCGCGACGTGTGGGGGCGGCGGGAGGCGGAGCGCGAGAGGGAGAGTGAGTGGAGAGATTATATTGTGGGCCTAACTGCGATGATGGATTAATTAAAACTCGCTCTCACTGCTGTCTGAAAATAAAGAGAGGTGAGGAGAGAAGGGTTGAGGGGCGGGAGAAAAGAGGTGGAGAGGGCAGAGATGGAGAGAGTGGGGAGAAAGAAAGATGGGGGAGGAGAGGGGATCTGTTGGTGGGGGGGAGAGAGGGGTTGGGGGAAAGCGAAGGGCTGGTGGGGGAAGAGAGCGGGGTCGGAGGGAGAGAGAGAGGGACCAGTGGGCGGAGAGAAGGAAGGGCTGGAGTGGTGGAACGGGACATGTCAATGTCTGTCCCAGCTCACTGCCGGTCACTGACTGACAAGCAATGGAAAGTTTGGACCAGGGACAAACAAATGCTCTGGGTGAGGAAGGACTTGCCAAGCGCTGGTGTAAATCAGCCCAGTGCAGAATGAACCAAGGTGGGACAAGTTTGCTTGATGGAATAACAAGAAGGCGTTAAACTCCGGAACGGTGGCGCAGCGGTAGAGTTGCTGCCTCACAGCGCCAGAGGCCCGGGATTGATCCTGACTACGGGTGCTGTCTGCACAGAGGTCGTACCTTCTCCTTGTGACCACGTGTTCTTTCTCCGGTTTCCTCCCACATTCCAAAGACGTGCATTTTGTAGGTTAATTGGCTTCTGTAAGTTGTCCCTAGTGTGTAGGATGGTGCTGGTCGGGGCAGACTCGGTGGGCCGAAGGGCCTGTTTCCGCACTGTATCTCTAAAACTATAAAGTAAAGCCAAGATGCTATCCCGCACAGCATCAGTGGGAAGGAGGTGAAGAGTTGAATAGAATGACCATATCATTCTCGGCTTGCATCAGGAACAGGTGTGTGTGTGTCGCCCAGAAGCCTTTTCTGCCTCTAATCACATCTCAGTACATGACCATGGCTCCATTAACCTGCCTTAACTAAGCACTGATACACAGTCACTATGTCCATTTTAATTTCACATCCTTTTCTAAAGGCGATTCTATAGCTGATACTGAAGCTGCCACAATCCAAAAGTGGGGTATTTATTAACTGAGGCACCACTCATTCAGTTTATAGTTGAAAGATACAGCGTGGTAATAGACCATATAACCATATAACAATTACAGCACGGAAACAGGCCAACTCAGCCCTTCTAGTCCGTGCCGAACACTTACTCTCCCCTAATCCCATCTACCTGCACTCAGACCATAACCCTCCATTCCTTTCCCGTCCATATACCTATCCAATTTATTTTTAATTGATAAAATTGAACCTGCCTCCACCACTTCCACTAGAAGCTCATTCCACACAGCTACCACTCTCTGAGTAAAGAAGTTCCCCTTCATGTTACCCCTAAATTTCTGTCCCTTAATTCTCAAGTCATGTCCCCTTGTTTGAATCTTCCCTACTCTCAATGGGAAAAGCTTATCCTCGTCAACTCTGTCTATCCCTCTCATCATTTTAAAGACCTCTATCAAGTCCCCCCTTAACCTTCTGCGCTCCAAAGAATAAAGCCCTAACTTGTTCAACCTTTCTCTGTAACTTAGTTGTTGAAACCCAGGCAACATTCTAGTAAATCTCCTCTGTACTCTCTCTATTTTGTTGACATCCTTCCTATAATTAGGCGACCAAAATTGTACACCATACTCCAGAATTGGCCTCACCAATGCCTTGTACAATTTTAACATTACATCCCAACTTCTATACTCAATGCTCTGATTTATAAAGGCCAGCACACCAAAAGCTTTCTTTACCACCCTATCTACATGAGATTCCACCTTCAGGGAACCGTGCACAGTTATTCCTAGATCCCCCATCCCCCATCTTTGGGATGTGGGAGGAAACCGGAGCACCTGGAGAAAACCCACAGGGTCATAGGGAGAACATACAAACTCCTCACAGATAGCAGGATCGAACCCGGGTCACTGGCACTGTGAGGCAATTATAATCTACTGCTACACTAACATGCCGCCCAATGCACTTGTCTCGGGCTCAGTTAGAGCCACAGGTACGATGGTACAGATACTGGGCACTTACACAATGTAGCTGCATATAAACAAGTGTGGAGGAAGGTTTAATACATGTTTGCCTAAGACTGGGTTGCTACTGTAATGAGTAATCTCTCCTTTACGACGAGCAGTAGGCCAAGCCGAGGGTGACTAAGACTGCATCAGCGCTCCAGGATTTAGCTTACAGATGTGGCTTCTCTCCCAGTCATTCCTAATGCCCATTATAGTAGCTGAAGTCATGGGACATTAAACAGCATCACAGTGTTCCTGTACTGAAGTCCTATTATACATTACCTCAGACGTCTGAGAACGCCAATAATGGGAGTTAATGAAATGCAACAAACACAACAGGAACAAGCAGTACCTCATTTCTCACTAACAGGTTGTTTTATTAAAATTAAACAGGTTAGCCAGAAGATAGCTTCATCGCAGGTAGAGAACGTCTGTGATATAATGAGGTTTGACCTGTGTCATCTTTAAATGAAACTCAGATTTATGACTAGGTGTAGTGGCGAGACGAGTGATAAAGGTGATTGAACGATGGAGGGTCAAGGCAAATATTAACCACTCTGCACAAATGTGTTAGAAACATAGAAAATAGGTGCAGGAGTAGGCCATTCGAGCCTGCACCGCCATTCAATATGATCATGGCTGATCATCCAACTCAGTATCCTGTACCTGCCTTCTCTCCATACCCCCTGATCCCTTTAGCCACAAGGGCCACATCTAACTCCCTCTTAAATATAGCCAATGAACTGGCCTCAACTACCTTCTGTGGCAGAGAATTCCACAGATTCACCACTCTCTGTGTGAAAAATATTTTTCTTATCTTGGTCCTAAAAGATTTCCCCCTTATCCTTAAACTGTGACCCCTTGTTCTGGACTTCACCAACATCGGGAACAATCTTCCTGCATCTAGCCTGTCCAACCCCTTAAGAATTTTGTAAGTTTCCATAAGATCCCCCCTCAATCTTCTAAATTCTAGCGAGTACAAGCCGAGTCTATCCAGTCTTTCTTCATATGAAAGTCCTGCCATCCCAGGAATCAGTCTGGTGAACCTTCTCTGTACTCCCTCTATGGCAAGAATGTCTTTCCTCAGATTAGGAGACCAAAACTATACGCAATACTCCAGGTGCGGTCTCACCAAGACCCTGTACAACTGCAGTAGGACCTCCCTGCTCCTATACTCTGCCACCATCAGCCCAGTCTCCCATCAAAGGCCTTAGTTGTGTCTACGACAGATCATGTCAACTACACCACTGTTATACACTATTACCTCTTCAGAAAATGCAATCTAGTCAGATTCAAATTACACCGGCATCCCCAAGAGAATAGGGAACAGTCCAATAACGTCACCATTGGTCTGAAAATGTTACATGATTGTGACCATTGAGCAATCCAACATTTTTTTTAACTATATGTGTACATGCCAGGGAAATATACGAGAACAAGATAGCTGCTAAAAAGCATGTCTTGTATGAAGGCAACAATTAAGGCTAATGCTATTCTGAGAACACAGGGCAAAGTTGTAAACTATTCAGCTCCGTTGTATTTCTACCGAAATACCTAATAGTCTGAACTGTTATTGTGCAACCTTTCTGCATACTTTCTACTTTATACATACAGTGAGCAAACAGGATCCATGGACCACTGAGTCCACGCTGACCCACGATCTCTGCACTATCCTAGACACTAGGGATCATTTGTACAATTTTAACGGCCATGAAACTTACAAACATCTGCGTCTTTGGAGTGTGGGAGGAAACCGGAGCGCCCGGAAAACCCCTAATGTGGCCACAGGGTACAACGTACAAACTCCGTACAGACAGCACCCGTGGTCAGGATCAAACCCGGGTCTCTGACACTGTAAGGCAGCAACACCACCACCGTGCCCCCACTTGCTGTGCTTTCAAGGTGGGACTAGACAGGCTTTCAATTGTAAGAGGGGTGAGGGCCTTCATGGTCGATGCCAGCCCTTGTGGAGGAGAATTTGCCAGACCATCGGATTCCCTGCCCAGGGGTTTGCTGCTGTGTGGGGTGAAAGTAGAGGGTGCAATTGGCGGGGGGAAGGGGAGTTTAAATCGTGCTTGAAGTCAGAGGGGTTTGTGGACCATTTTGGACCAACTGAGCATTTTGTGGCATTCAAATGGTGGAGCACACCAGAGCTCTGGGAGTGGAGGAGGCCCAGGACAGAAGCTCGGAGTGGCAATGGGCGTTAAAATGCTTTTGCAACCGGGTGGGCCATGCGCAACCATTTCTCCAGGTTGCTAATAACTCCCCTTCCTATTCCCATACTGACCTTTCTATCCTGGGGTTCTTCCACTGCTGAAGTGAGGCCACACTCAAACTGTGCCACAGTGCCTCGTATTCCACTTGGGTGGCTTACAACCCAACGGTATGAACATTGAATTTGCCACTTTTATGGAACTAACCCACAACAGCACCCCCCCCCCCCTCCCCTTTCTCCCCCAACAGCATCCCCCCACCCTTCCTTTTCTCCCTCCTCCCCTCCCCCTTCCCCTCTTCCCCACCCCAAAACCTGGCTGCCCTTGCACCTATTCCCTACCCCTCTGCCCCTCCCCATTCACTCATAGCATTTAGAGTGGATACCCAATTTGCAATCTTCCTGTCCCTGATCTTAACAATTCGCAACTCCTTAACCTCTCGGGATTACACCTGTTTCAACATCTCCGATCTTTGTCCAGCAATCTGCCCGGCCACGGGGAGTGCGCACAAACTCCATACAGACAGCACCCATAGTCGGGATCGAACCCGGGTCTCTGGCGCCGTGAGACAGCATCTCTACCGCTGGGCCACCGAACCGCCCTGAATGTTTGCAATCCCTGCTCACCTTCTGGTCTTTTCTTTGACCTATTTGTGAAGATACTCCTTTAACATGAAGCATGTGCAAGCTGTTTTGGTTACTAACTATTCACAATTGTCGGTGCTGGACATAATACCAAGATAAACTAACCTCACCTACCTACACATGATCCATCTCCCTCCATTCACTGTATATCCGTGTCCCTATCTAAAAGCCTCATAAAGGGCACCATCGTAGCTGCCCCACTCCCAGCTCTGGTAGCCCAAGCACCCACCACCCTCTGTGTAAGAAAACATGCTCGATACGTCTCCTTTAAAATGTACCCCTCTCACCTTAAAGCTAATGCCTTCTAGTCTTTGACATTTCCACCCTGAGGGAAAAAAAGGTTGTGGCTGTCTACCCTATCTGTCTCTCATCATTTGATATACTTCTATCAGATCTCCCCTCAACCACCAGCATTCTAGAGAAACCAATCCAAGTTTGTCCAACCCTTTCCTTGTAACTAATACCGTCAACACTAGGACATTTCATAAAAATACTATTTTGTTTGGCTTGTTTCATAAAACCAACAGCTCGACCGGTTGGACCACACACTCCAGAAAGATATGATGAGGCATCAAAACCAACAATTTGCCTGGAGACTTGGATCCAGCATGGAATGATGGTTTGACCTTCACCCCAATTGAACCAAGCGTTGCGGGTCCCCTTAGACAGGCGGAGGTGTCATGGAAGGTTGAATCTTACTCTGTTGAAGAGCAACGTCGGTCTAGTGGAGACACGCACTCATATAGCTAGCGCAGCGAAGAGGGGCGGCCCACTGGCGCAGCTGGTAGTGCTGCTGCCTCCCAGCCCCGGAGTCCCGGGTTCGATCCCAACCTCGGGTGCCGCCTGTGCGGCGTTTGCACGCTCTCCCTGTGACCGCGTGGGTTTCCTCCCACATTCCAAAGAGGTGCGGCTTTGTAGGTTCATTGGCCTCTGTAAACTGTCCCTGGTGTGCAGGGAGGGGATGGGGAAAGTGGGGTAACAAAGAACTCGTGTGAAAGGGTGAGCGATGATCGGCATGAACTCGGTGTTTCCACGCTGTGTTTCCACACCCACTAATCGGTAAGTCGGCCGTATCCAATGCCACGTTGAGCGGACGGTAATTTCCTTTCATCGCCCTACTCCAGAGAGCCTGCCGACATCTCCAGTCCCCTTTGACCCAAAGATAGGCACAAAGTGCTGGAGTAACCAGGGGCCACAGTCTTAGAATAAAGGGGAGGTCATTTAAGACTGAGGTGAGAAAAAACTTTTTCACCCAGAGAGTTGTGAATTTATGGAATTCCCTGCCACAGAGGGCAGTGGAGGCCAAGTCACTGGATGGATTTAAGAGAGAGTTAGATAGAGCTCCAGGGACTAGTGGAGTCAAGGGATATTGGGAGAAGGCAGGCACGGGTTATTGATAGGGGATGATCAGCCATGATCACAATGAATGGCGGTGCTGGCTCGAAGGGCCGAATGGCCTCCTCCTGCACCTATTTTCTATGTTTCTATGGAACTCAGCAGGTCAGGCAGCATCTCTGGGGAAAAAGGATGGGTGACGTTTTGGGTCGGAACCCTTCTTAACCCGTTCCTTTAACCCCAGCAGAAGACCTTTGACCTGCAAAGAGCGCAGTTCCCAGCTACAGTTTGCATCAATCTGCAGCACATTCCGATTGAGGGACCACAGGCTGAGAAATTAGTCCAAAAAAAGGCATCTTAACCACTTAGGTCAGAGAGAGGAATTTGCTCCTCCCAGCTAGTGCAGTACTTTTTCCCCTCCCCGATGTTTGGACATACCATTCCTTCTCCAGAGAAACTCATGCTGCTGAACTTCAGGAACAATGCTTGCTTAATGCTCATTGCAGTCTGTGCATGGTTGTGGTCGGGCCATGCATTGTGAGATCAAACACAAAGCACTCTGATCAGAGAACAAATGCTGATAGCCCATAATGTTCAAGATCAAATATTTATAAAACACAGGCATACTGACCACAAACTGCCAGGCCAGCGCGCTTGATTTATTCCTCTATTCAGCGAAAACTGATTTATATCAGCGCTTGTCAATGTAACAAATTAAATATTGTACACAGACAAGAAACATAACAATAAACTAGGCAGTAGCACACTGACCTTACTGCATTGCCACAGCTAGAATTAGCTTTCAAATGCAAGTTGCTCAGCAAGTTTCAAGCGCTGTTAAGTTTCTAGAGCCAGCTGCTAGTAACACTGGTGTTAAAGAATGCATTGGAACACTGCCATTAGTAGCATATAGGACTGGTACAAAGGTTAGTTAATCGCACAGCTCCTCAGCTGCAATGAAGTTGCACAGTTTACCTCCGAGTACTGTTAGGGATCGTGCATTAGTGGGGGTTTTTTTGTAGTTTGTGTTAGAAGCCAGTTGAGGCGGCTGGGACCGGGTTGGGAGAGGGGGGGGGGGGGGGGGGGGAGATTGAAACACGTGGAGAATAGACAGAAAGGTCGGACACACACAAGGCAAAATGAGACACATTCAGAGATGAGCGAGATGTCGGAAGCAGGATGAAGCTGCAATTCTGCCCTCTCGTGGCCAGGTTAAAGCACTGCAGGCAGGATGGACAGAAGCAAAGATAAAGCAGTTGGTTATCCTGTTAATCTGCGGTGAAAGCATTCCAGCAACAGTCGGAAGTGTCTGAAGAGTATATATAATACTGTCTTACTGCAAAACCCATTAACTCCATTTATTTAAAGTCTAGGATCAAAGATGATGATGGAAGCTTTTTTAAGACTGGAGGGCCCTGCAGTAGAATGTTCAATTGATCGGTCGTTCTGCAAACATGACTAGATGGAATGGGATTAAAGGCATACTGTGCATTTGGAACTGGGACACCACTCCAATATTGTGAGATTGGATATTCCGATCCAATATTCTAGGATAATATAACATGCTCAGCTCATTTTTGTACAAGGGAATGTTTTGGAAGCTTGTTAAATGCATATATCTGAATCAATGTGGGAAAGTTCTTAGCTGGCATCACTGGCATCCTACTTGCTGTGCCGTTCGAGCTGGCTGATTGATTTCGGGAGCCAGTTTAGTAACAATCAGATCTTGCCGATAAATTAGCACAACAATGGGCCTGGGCCTGAAGGAATTTTTACATCGTTTTTAAAAGCAGTTTCTTGCACGTGCTCCTGACAATCCTCCTCCTCCTCCCCCCCCCCCCCCCCTGAGTGTTCAGCGTGCGGGACGCTTTCTAGAAGTTTCCATCATCCTCTCTGAGCGCTAGAGGTAAACTTGTAGAATCCAGGAGAACAAGGTACCTGATATATGGGCTGCTGACTGAGGCTCCAGGCTGGGAGAGGCTACAAATGCCTCGTGGCTGTTTGGAATGAACGGAAGGGGTAAAGAAAGAGAATGTTCAGTCCAGGCAAATTAAGACAAAGCTACTGATGATAGAACACAAATAAAAAAAAGTGCAGCAAAAAATCAGATGAGGCGACTAATATTCATGATAACAAGGAAACTGGCTCTTCTTGCGGTCTACAGTGCGTTGGCTTAATGGCTTATTGATTAGCTATTGAGGGGGTGGTGTGGGGAGGTGGAATTTGACAGTGTGCATGCTGTAATATGGGAGACACAGAGTGGTGGAGTAACTCAGTGGGGTCAGGCAGCATCTCTGGATAAAAGGAATAGGTGATATTTTGGGGTCGAGACCCTTCTTCAGACTGGGAGTCAGAGGAGAGGGGTCTGAAAAGGCTCGGAACAAATCAGAGCCGGCACAGATGACCAAGGAAAAGTGGAGCCCACAATGGTCCATGGTTGGTTGTGGAAGAGTCGTCTGGGATTTGTTTAGTTCGATGACCCTCACTGGTCCTTGTCCACCAGTCCAGCATATCGCCAGGAGTCATACAGTGTGGAAACGGGTCCTTCGGCCCAATGTGGCCATGCTGACCAACATGCCCCATCGACACTAGTCCTCCCTGCCTAATCTATCCTATCCAATGTACCGATCCAAACGTGCCTTAAATGTTATGATGGTACCTGCTGCTATTACCTCCTCTGGTTAAATGTGTAGAAGGAAGGTGCAGATGCAGATGCAGGTTGATGCCAAAGATACGACACAAAATGCTGGAGTAATTCACCGGGTCAGGCAGCATCTCTGCAGAAAAGGTGAAGGAGGATTCCAACCCGATACATCATCTACTTCTTTTCTCCAGAGATGCTGCCTGATCCGCTAAGTTACTCCAGCATTTTGTTTCTACCTCCACTGACAGCTCATTCCATACACCCACCACCCTTTGTGTAGAAAAAGTTACCCCTCACTTAGTCTTCCCCCCCCCCCCCCCCATCACTGTAACGACTGCACAATAAAGTTTCCTTTTATTCTCCCTTTCACTCAACTAAACCACCACTGTGGTCTCGGCTTCAAGTCCAGACCGTAGCACATGGTACCAGGCCTGCAATATTCCTGCTCCGCTGTGCCCTGAAACTCTCATTTAATCTAAAGTGGCATCACAGGTAAGTAGGGTGGTCAAAAAAAGCTTTTGCACATTATGCTTAGACATAATAGGTGCAGCAGTAGGCCATTCGGCCCTTCGAGCCAGCACTGCCATTCAATGTGATCATGGCTGATCATCCACAATCAGTACCCCGTTCCTGCCTTATCCACATACTCCTTGATTCCGCTGGCCCTAAGAGCTCCATCTAACTCTCTTTTGAATGCATCCAGTGAATCGGCTTCCACTGCCTTCAGAGGCAGAGAATTCCACAGATTCACAACTCTCTGTGTGAAAAAGCTTTTCCTCATCTCAGTTCTAAATGGCCTAACACCTATTCTTAAACTGTGGCCCCTGGTTCTGGACTTCCCCAACATCGGGACCATGTTTCCTGCATCTAGCATGTTCAAACCCCTAATAATTTTATATGTTTCTATAAGATCCCCTCTCATCCTTCCAAATTCCAGTGGCCTTCATCAGTCAGAGTAATGAGTCGAGAAGTTGGGAGGTAATGTTGTCGTGATATATGATGGCAGTGAGGTCACATTTAGAGTATTGTGTTCAGTTCAGGGCACCATGTTGTAGGAAAGATGTCGTCAAGCTGCAACGGTACAAAGAAGATTTACGAGGATGTTGCCCAGGACTAGAGCATCTGAACTATGGGGAGCGGTCGAGGAGGCTAAGGATTTATCTTAGAGTGCAGGAGGATGAAGGGTGATGGGGGGAGTGGGTTTACAGAATCATAATTCTGTAAGCCTTGAGTATTAGAAAGGCGCTATATAAATCCCATCCATTATAATTGGAATAGATGAGCTAGAAGCACACTCTTGCCCAGAGTAGGGGAATTGAGAACCAGAGGACATAGGTTCAAGGTGAGGGGGGGGGGGGGGGGGGTGAGATTTATCAGGCAACTGAACCATTGCTCCAACATCAGCAGTCCTGAACTACTATCTACCTCATTGCTGACCCTCAGACTATCGTTGATTGAATTTCTAATGGCTTGATCTTGCATTAAACGTCATTCCCATGTATCTGTGCGCTGTGGACGGCTCGATTGCAATCATGGTTTTCTTTCTGCGGACTTGGGAGAGCACGCAACAAAACCTTGGTTCACGTGACAATAAACTAAACTGAAACAGAAAGATTTAATAGGAACCCGAGGGGTAACTTATTTATACAAAGGGCGGTGGGTGTATGGAACGAGCTGCCAGAGGAGGTAGTTGAGGCAGGTAACATTGCGATGTTCGAGAAACATTTAGACAGGTGCATGGATAGGATAGGTTTAGAGGGATATGGGACAAATGCTGGGAAGTGGGACTAATGTAGAAGGGACATGTTGGTCAGTTGGGCAGGTTTGGCCGATCTGTACCTCTATTCTAGGCCCTCAACCACAGTAAAGAGTCAGCTTCTACCTAACCCACCCCATCCTGTCAGAATGTTAAAGTCAACCTCCTCGCTTCCATTGGGCCTTAATTGCAAGAAGGATCTTTCTCGACCGACTCATACCACAACGTGGACTGTCACAGAGTCTGAGACACAGAATTAGAGCCCTGATCCTGTACTGATCTAACACTCCCGCTCCCTGTAATCCAGCCACCATCTCCTCCTTGGTCCACAGCCTGCAGGCAGAACTGCTGGACAAGATTGACTTTTAAACTCCTCTTCCATTGCTTTAAGCCGCCGTTTAACAGTGTCTTTGATCTTCCGTTCCAATGTCTCTTCCTTAGTGCTAATTTTCGTTTTGAGACTCGCATGAGGACCGAGGGTGTTTCGTGGCATTGAAAGAGGTGATATGAAAGCTTGTGGTTATTTACAAGCGGGAGCCAAATGTCAAAGGTGATGGCTACACATCCACCTCATGTCCTTCCATCCAAACTGGAAGGTCAGGCAATGGGTGGCAGTGATGCAGCTGCTAGAGTTTAGAGATACAGCGTGGCAACAGGCCCTTTGGCCCACCGAGAACACGATGACCAATGATCACCCATACACCTGTCCTATGTTAGCCCACTTTCGCATCCCACATGCTAGGGCCAATTTGCAGAAATTAACATATCTACAAACCTTTGGAATGTGGGAGGGAACAGAGCACCTGGAGAAAACGTACGCAATCATGGGGAGAACGTACAAACTCTGCACAGACAGCACCCGTAGTCAGGATTCAACCCAGGTCTCTGGCGCGTTGAGTCAGCAGTTCTAACAGCTGCGCTGCTGAGCTGCCCTCAGTGCCAGAAACCCAGGTTCCACCCTGACCTCAGGTGCTATATGTGCATCTTCTTCCTCTGACTTCATGGGTTTCCTTCGGGTGCTCCGGTTTCCTTCGAAATCCCAAAGACATGTGGGTTTGTAGGTTAATTGGCCTCTGTAAAATTGCCCCTAGTGTGTCGGGACTGGAGGAGAAAGTGGGATAACATACAACTAGTGTGAATGGGCGAACAATGGCCAGTGTGGACTCGGTGTGCTGAAGGGCATGTTTCCCTGCAGAATCTCTTAACTTAACTACATGGGTTAAAGACCCATTTGCATTGATAATTCGGTTTAAATTGGTGATTTTTTTTTGTTGCAATCAGTCATACATTATAGTGCTAATTAGAAACTTTGAAAATAGGTGCAGGAGTAGGCCATTAGGCCCTTCGAGCCAGCACCGCCATTCAATATGATCATGGCTGATCATCCAGAATCAGTATCCCGTATCCCTTGATTCCGTTAGCCCTAAGAGCTATATCCAACTCTCTCTTGAATACAGCAAGAGACATAATTACTAATAACATGATCATGTATTTGGTTTCAAGTGTATTAAGACTATGGGAATGGAGGTTAAACACTGGCCACAATGTTGTGGGGGAGATGTGTAAAGGGTGCCTCTGCTTATCACTTTTGCAAGCCTGAATGTAACGAACGAAGAGCCAGTATTCCTTCACAAAAGCTACCATTAGCGAATGAAGACAAATCAATTCAAAGAACTAGGGTTGATTAACAGACAGAAATATCGGAACAAATAATAAACAAACCGCTCAGAACTCAGGGGAAAAAAAAATCAAAAGGAACAAACAGTCAAAAAAACAAGAACGTTCAACCAAGGTAAAATTTACAGTTTTTCTCGATTCCATGCAGGGGAGAGAGAGGGAGGAGCAAATAGGAGGAACATGAAGGGGGTGCTGGGATGTACTTCTTGATTCCTGGGGGGGGGCAAGGGGAGGCCGTTTGTATGGTATCATGGCACCGGCTGTCAAAATGCAAGGGGCAAGTGCAATCTTCCTGCCCTACCAAGTTGGCTAAAGAGAGTGGTGGAGGAGATTTACCGATCTGGATCGAGCGGATAGGCTGGCACCAGACACTGGGCTGATGGAGCCGGATGTGTCCAAATCATCTGCCGAAGACCACGACACCAGGTCCTGCAAGGAAGAAGATGTCCTTAAACCAGCTCACCACAAGAGCACCAACAATAACAAGGAGATGGAGAGAAAACAACGGTAAGAATTAGAAATCGCACGCAACATTTAGCCCTTTCGTGTCCTCGCCAGGCTGAAGGGAATGAATCGCAAATGAAGTCAGAAATAAAGCAGATGTAATGTATTTCTGCATCCTGTACCTTCCCCTTCGCCCTAGCTACTGTACTTGAGTTTTACTTGATTGTAATATATGTATTGTATTATCTTTTTTGTTTTGTTTAGTTTAGAGATACACAGTGCGGAAACAGACCCTTCGGCCCATCGTCAACGCCAGCCAGCGATCCCTGTACCTGAGCACTATCCTACACACTAGGGACAATTTATAATCTTTGCTGAAGCAAATTAACCTACAAATCTGTACGTCTTTGGAGTGTGGAAAGAAACCGGAGCACCCGGGGGAAAACCTATGCAGTCACAGGGAGAACGTACAAACTCCGTACAGACAGGACCCATAGTCAGGATCAAACCCGGGTCTCTGGTGCTGTAAGGCAGCAACTCTACCGCTGTGCCACCTTGCCGCCCCTAATCTGTCTAGGTAGCATGCAAAACAGAGCTTTTCACCGTAACTTGTACGTGTGACAACAGTAGATCTAAACCTAAACAAGCAGCTACTAAAGAGTTTAAATTAAATAGTGAATTGCATTTGCAATTTATTAAAATTTAATCCACAAGACTAATTCATAAAACTTTCCCAATGATGACACAAAATACTGGAGTCACTCAGCGGGTCAGGCAGCTTCTCTGGAAAAAATGGATAAGAGACGTTTCAGGTTTTAGATTGAAGAAGAGTCACCTATCCATGTTTTCCCATGATGCTGCCTGACCCGCTGAGTTTCTCCAGCATTTTTGTCTACCTTTGTTGAATCCTCTATCCCTGTGCTCAAGGCTGACTATGATTGCCGCAGGGAGTAGCGACTCTCTGCTGCAGCAGCACATTCTACATACAACGTGCTCTGCGGTTCTGCCATTAATGCGATCGTTTTTGAGCACACATGCCCTCCCCTTCCAGTTTATTGGTGCGGGTGGCAAATCTGGATTTGATTTGTTGAAACTTTACCTCAAGGTTGTTTTTAAATTTTATTAAGTGGATGGGATTGAGTGTCAAATGTTATGAAGTGGATGGGTTTCCAACCTTCAGGCCCTGTGCAGGGGAGGGGGAACCTGTGTCGTTGGAAGCAACCAGAGGGCAAGTGACATTCTGTTGCATGACCCTGAGCTCACAGTGGATGACCCCAAGTTAATGATGGCATGTGGTGACTCCGAGGAGAAGTGACATGAGAGCGACTTCTCTCGGTGTGATGGGGTCGCTAATCAGGATACAAGTTGTACTGACAATGGAGCTGAAGGTTTACTTCCTCGTAAATCTTCTCTGCTCCTTCCATCGAGGGGATTTATCGCAGTCGCTGTCTCAAAAAGGCTGGCAGTATCATCAAAGACCCACACCATCCTGGCCACACACTCATCTCCCTGCTACCTTCAGGTAGAAGGTACAGGAGCCTGAAGACTGCAACGACCAGGTTCAGGAATAGCTACTTCCCCACAGCCATCAGGCTATTAAATCTGGCTTGGACAAAACTGATTATTAATAACCCATTATCTGTTATTTGCACTTTATCAGTTTATTTATTCATGTGTGTATATATTTATATTATGGTATATGGACACACTGATCTGTTTTGTAGTAAATGCCTACTATGTTCTGTGTGCTGAAGCAAAGCAAGAATTTCATTGTCCTATCAGGGACACATGACAATAAACACACTTGACTTGACTTGCTCCCTTTCCAGGGTGGCATGGTGGCACAGCGGTAGAGTTGCTGCCTGGCAGCTGCAGACACCCAGGTTCAATCCTGACTACGGGTGCAGGCTGTACGGAGTTTGTACATTCTCCTCGTGGCAGCGTGGGTTTCCACCGGGTGCTCCGGTTTCCTCCCACACTCCAAAGGCGTGCAGGTTTGTAGGTTAATTGGCTTTGGTAATGATTGTAAATTGTCCCTAGTGTGTAAGGTTAGTGCTGGTAGTGAACGGTGATCGCTGGTTGCCGCGGACTAGGTAGGCCGAAGGGCCCGTTTCCGCGCTGTATCTCTAAACTAAACAAACAAACGAAAGAATGACTCGCACTAATACAATGCACAACAATGGCAGCAATGGGTCACACACACACACACACACACGGTGTGAATCAACACTCAGACATTACACACACAATTATAGTTTAAGTAGACACAAAGCAGCTAGTACATAATTAACAAGTATGAGTGAACAAAGTCTAAGACGGTGAATGGAACCTCATGATGCACATTCATGAGCACCAACTAACGGCACAGACAATGTTAACCCGAATGAACACTAATACAACGCACAATTTATGACTGGCGTGACTGGCGCAAACTAACATCCAGCAGAATTTTAAAGTGACGAACACCAATAACACATACAACATTGACGTGAATGGAATCTAACATTCCATACAATTTAAACATGAATGAACACTAACAGCACACAATATTTTAGCGTACACAACACCATTTTCGTATGAGATAGAATGACAGTGCCAATAGACCTTGGCTGGGACAAAGCACAACTTTGCTATGTCCAAGGCAACACAAAATGGTGAGACACCACTCACTAGCACGGCACACAGTGGTGTGAACATAGATTAACACAACAGTTGCGATTATAATGTGAACAAATATTGTTAAGACTCAATGTCAATGTAATGGGGATTAACAAAATATGCCCACTTTAAATCTTTGGAACTTCTTGGTCACCTGTGCCACAGTCACACAGCATGGAAACAGGCCCTTCGGCCCAACTTGCCCATGCCGACCCACATGGCCCTTCTACACTAGTCCCGCCTGCCTGTGCTTGATTCACATCCCTCTAAATCTTTGCTGTCCATGTACCTATCCAAATGTATTTTAAAGGTTGTTACAGTACCTGCCTCAACTACTTTCTCTGGCAGCTCATTCCATATACCCACTAACGTCTGTGTGAAAAAGTTGCCCCTCAGATTCCTATTAAATCTTTCACCTCTCAGCTTAAACATATGCCCTCTGGTTCTTGATTTCCCCTACTCCGAGTGTAGACTCTGTGCACCGATACTGAATTCAGACGTTGCAGAGTTAATGCATTTGTGGACTGATTCTGATGACGTACCACTTGACTGCCACCGTTGTCCAGGAGTCTCTCGAGCTCTTTCAGGTCTTGCATGACTTCCTTCAGGAGCAGCTTGAGGCGGTTGCCGATGACGTGGACCTTCTCCTTCGCTTCGAGGCAGTCCCTGCCCTCTGCGTTGACCAGCAGCTGGCTGGACATGTCCTGCAGAGAGGCCACCTTCAGCTGCGACTCCAGCAGCTCCCGTCTGATTTGCTAAATCAAAATAAGCAGGATTAAACAAGGAGGAACTGCAGATGCTGGCTTATCCCAAAGGTGGACACAAAGTGCTGGGGTAACTCAGTGGGTCGAGCAGCATCTCTGGGGAACATGGATAGGTGACGTTTTGGGTCCTTCTTCAGAGGGACCCATGTTCTCCAGAGATGCTGCCTGACCCGCTGAGTTACTCCAGCATTTTGTGTCTATCTTAAGTGGGAACAAAGACCTATTCATGTGAGATATTCTATATTTTAGCAGCAACTTTTATTCTCGTTACAATTATCAAATGTCTAAATGAGTGAAAGATTGAACGTACAACATTCTCACTATGACCACGTTGGTTACCTCCCACAGGTGGGGTTGTAGGTCGTGGCCTCTGTAAATTGCTCCTGGTGTGTACGGTGTGGATGCAAAAGTGACTTAACAGAACGTGTGTGAATGGGTGAACAATGGGCGGTGTGGATTCGGTGGACCAAAGGGCTTGTTTCACTACTTTATATTCCAATCAAACAAGCACTCACCTTTTATATACGACAAAATATTTTAGTGAAATCAATACTTTTGAAATTTTGTATACAAAGATGCGGCAGCGTGAAAACAGGCCCTTCGGCCCACCGTGTCCGCGCCGACCAGCACTCACCCCGTACACCAGCAGTATCCTACATGCTAGGGACAAAATAGAATTTTTACCTCAGCCAATTAACTTACAAACCTGCACATCTTTGGCGTGTGGGAGGAAACCAGAGCTCCCGGGGAAAACCCACGCAGTCACAGGGAGACGTACAGACAGCACCCGCAGTCAGGATCAAGCCTGGGTCTCTGGTGCTGTAAGGAATCAGCTCGGCTGCTGGGCTACTGTGTCGTTACTTGTGTTTATATGCCTGCTTATGTATTGCACCTTCCATTTTATTCCTCACTCTGAGACGTCGCCATCTAGTGAGAGTCTGAAGAAAATCATCGTGATACCCAGCTTTAAGTCCAAGAATTATCAGCGGCTTATAGCCCTGTCCCACTGTACGAGTTCATTCAAGAGCTCTCCCGAGTTTTTAAAAAAAAAATCAAACTTGTGGTAAGTACGTAGAATGTACCTAGCGGGTACGTCGGAGCTCGGGGACGTCTCTTAGCGGCTCGTAACGCTAACGGCAGGTACTCGGGAAACGTGGTAAGTTCGGGAAGACTCGTGAAGATTTTTCAACGTGGAAAAATGTCCACGAGAGCCCCGAGTACCTGCGAGCGGCCATTACCGTAAATCTCCGAGTTCGAATCAGGGCAAACTCGGGAGAACTCTTGAATGAACTCGTACAGTGGGACAGGGCTTTTAGTGAGTGTGTCCAGGTATTGTCCAAGCTCCTCCTTCACTCACTCACTCTCTTCCCCCCCCCCCCCCCCCCCCCCGTGCTACCCTGGCCATTATCTGCTCTCCTCCTTCACTCAGTGGGAAGGGTCACACTGATTCACAAATAACATTGACATGAGATGAAGGACAGAAGAAAAACCAACGTAGGTCTCACCATCAGGGTCTTGTGATGGTCCTGTAGGGTGTCCTGATCCAGATTAGGATCAATGGGTAGGATTTCATTCCGCCTCCTGTCTATGTTCTCCAGCCAGAGCAGTAGACCATGGCTCATCTCATGGAAATCCTGCAGGTGTGGAAGATTCAAAGTCATTGTCAGGTACATCACTGTAGTTTAGTTTCGTTTATTAGTACTGTCACGTATACTGAGGTACAGTGAAAAGCTTTTGTTTGCGTGGTATCCAGACAAAGTAAAGGCTATGCATGGTCCCAATCAAACTGGCAACTGTGTACAGGTAAATGATAAAGGGTACAATATTTAGTCTGAGGTAAAGTTAGATAAACTGGTAGACTGAATGGTCTGAATGACAATAAAGGCTACTTTGACTTTTGACTTTTTGACTTTGACTTTTTGACTTTGACTTCCCAATTCCAACCAACAGGAAGTCTACTTGGGAAACGTGGAGGAAGGAACTGCAGATGCCGCTTTACACCAAAGATGGACACAAAAAGCTGGAGTGACTCTGCGGATCAGGTAGCTTCTCTGGAGAAAGGGAATAGGTGACGTTTCGGGTCGAGTCTGAAGAAGAGTCTCGACCAGAAGCGTCACCTATTCCTTTTCTCCAGAGACGTTGCCTGATCCGCTGAGTTACTCCAGCTTTTTGCATCCATCTAATTGGAAAATGTCTGCCATCGAGTCTGACCTGAGTCAGTGGCATCTGCCCGAGTCAGAAGGTCAAGAAGTCATGATCTATTCCAGGGCCGAACTCCGCGCTTCAGTCCGATTCTCCCCACGTAATGCTCACTTTTCATTTGAGATCCTCAGTCAAAAGATCTGGTCTGTCAGATTGTATAAACAAATCCCAAAGGTCTATTTAAAGAATGAAGGAGTCCTTCCAGGGTTCAGAGCAGGTTAATAACCTCGTGTAATTTAGCAAGACAGTGATTAGGATTTATCCTCACAGTGACAGAAGTGATAATGTTCCTTGCATCAAGTGTGATTAGCTCAGCCTTTGAATAAAGTGCACCCACTATAATAATCAAAGGGCCACTGGAGAACATGCAAGGAAGATTTACAATGATAACACCAATAGTACAAGGCTATAACATTCCTCAACCAACCATACTAAAGAAAGTTTAGCTTAAGTTGGGAGAGACAGTGGTGCAGGAGTAGAGTTGCTGCCTTATAGATAGTACGATGGATAGTATAGAACTAGTGTGAATGGGTGATCGATGGTCAGCATGGACTCAGTGGGCCGAACGGCCCATTTCCATGCTGTATCTCTAAACTTAACTGGTGTCCTGCACAGTGGTGCAGCGGTAGAGTTGCGGCCTTACAGCGACGGAGACCCGGGTTCGATTCTGACTACGGGTGCTTGTCTGTACGGAGTTTGGAAGTACTCCAAGTGACCAGCAGTACTTACGTGGCACTGCATGAGGGCATCTTGCAGAGTGCGACGCCACTGCTCCAGTAGGCCGCTGACTCGGTCCCACCGCTTGTTCATTTGGCTCAGGCGTTCCCGCAGCTCCTCCGTGTCGCTGGAGTCCGACTGCGTGAACTCGGCACTACACAGGTTGACGGACAAGATGATGGCTTTCCGATTATCCACCGCCTTTTGTAGTTCCTGCAACAAGCACAAAGGATAACCTGAAGTTCATCTCATCTGGGCTCCATGGTGGCGCAGCAGTAAGAGTTGCTGCCTTACAGTGCCAGAGACCTGGGTTCCTTCCTAGCATAGGATGCTGTCTGTACAGAATTTGTACGTTTTCCCTGTGACTGCACGGATTTTCTCCGATTTCCTCCCACATTCCAGACGTGCAGGTTAATTGGTATGTGTAGGATGCGAAACTGGGATAACAGAACTAGTGTACGGGTGGGTGATCATTGGTCAGTGCGGACTCGGTGGGCCTGTTTCCACAATATATCTCCAAACTACATTTCTCCAGATGACAGGGAATGAAGGAAGAGAGCAACCAGAGTCCAAAGTCCTTCCCTCAGCTCAACACCCACTCTGAACCGCTATATGTTTGGGAAAGCCAACAAGTTGTATACCATGTATTTATGATATATTAAAAGCATGTTACATTTGTACAGACCAAGTTACAACAATGAAGATCCCCAAGTCAACAGTTATAATGGAAAATCCCCCTCTTAGATTTACAATGCTTCAATTTATCCCTGGTACAGAGTGCGTCGGTCTATGTTCTCTGGCTAGTCACAAAAAAAGCTGGTGTAACTCAGCGGGACAGGCAGCATCTCTGGAGAGAAGGAGTGGGTGACGTTTCCGGTCGAGACCCTTCCTCTGCTCTCTGGCTCCTTGGCCAACACTATGCGGCAACGCCTCTGCTCCAAACAACTCTCAGCTACCCTAATACAAGACACTGCTGGCTGCTCCATCCCTGCTGAGCTTTTTGCACGGCCCTCCTTGTATCACCTTTGGCACAGCACCCACTTTGATGCAGCTTGATTTAGTTTAGTTTATTGTCACGTGTGCCGAAGTGCAGGGAAATGCTTTTTGTTGAGTGCTCTCCAGACAGGGAAAAGACTATACATGATTACAATCGGGCCATTAACAGTGCACAGATACTGGATAAAGGGTATGACGTTTTAGTCCAAGATAAAAGTCCGATTAAAGATAGTTTGAAGATATGAAGTATCATCCCATGAAGTAGATGGGAGGTCAGTTCCTTCATAAGTTATTAGAGCAGAATTTGGTCATTCTGCCCATCAAGTGTACTCTGCCATTCAATGATCTATTTTTCCCTCTCAACCCCATTCTCCCACCATCCCCCCATTACCCCGACCATCTTCCTAATCAATAATCTTTCAATCTATGCCTTAAAAATATAGTCTGAAGAAGGGCTTCGGCCTGAAACGTTGCCTATCTCCTTCGCTCCATAGATGCTGCTGCACCCGCTGAGTTTCTCCAGCATTTTTGTGTACCTTAAAAATATCCATTGACTTGGCCTCCACAGCCATCTGTGACAATTGATTCCACAGATTCACCGATCTCTGACTAAAGAAATTCCTCCTTTCTAAAGGTACATCCTTTCATTCCAAGGCTATGGCCTCTGGTCCTCTCCAACATTCATTCTATCCAGGCCTTTCACTATTTGGTTAGTTTCAATGAGGTCTTTCCTCATTCTTCTAAACTCACAGGCCCAGTGCTGTTAAACGCTCATCATATGTTAACCCAATCATTCCTGGGATCATTCTCATAAACCTTCCTTAGGCTGCTTCTCCATATTGTGCTGCTGTGCAAATTAATGTTGCAATTAAAATGGGGACTGATTTGTAGACTGAAAGCAATGGAAATGGCCAGTGTGTTGCTCAGCAGTTACACCTCCCTGTTACAGGGGGGGCTATAGCATATCAACATTGCAGCGTTACAGGTGGGGCTAACAGCATTTCAACATTGCATTCCCCACCAACGGAACTAATCCAGATTGCTGAGAGGAAAATCAATCACAATGAAAATGTTTAAAAGAAAATCGTGTCGCAATTAAAACAAAATCAACTGTAGTACCAAGCACCAAACCAACTTTGATTTGTTGGCATCGAGTTTGCGTACAAGCTTGATGCATGGTGATGTTGGACCATAATAAAGCATGATTAATACTCAAGGTCAGCTTACTGAAGCATGAAATATTTGTGTTGTTGAACATTGGAGATATTTACTGTTTTACATACACAGGTTTTGCCAAAAGTAGTTTTACTTATCAGTGCTGAATGTGTACACGCCCGTTTAAAGGAACACTGATGGGGATCAATTCCAGACTACACTGAAAACACAAGCTCGACACACATCAAGGATGAGAACCTAAGTCAGCCATTATGAGTTCCTTCATGAGCACATGTGGCTGGCACAGCGGCGCAGCTGGTGGAGCTGCTGCTTCACGACGCCAGAGACCAGAGTTCGATCCAGTGTGGAGTTTGCATGTTCGTTCTGTGACCGCATACGTGTCCTCCACGTGCTCCTTCTCACATCCCAAGGACATGTGGATTTTTAGGGTTACACAAACTGCTGGAGTAGTTCTCAGTGGAGTAGACACACCAGGTCGGGCAGCTTCTTTGGAGAAAAGGAATAGGTGACGTTTCGGGTCGGATCCCTTCTTTAGACTGAAATGCAGAGCTGGGGGGTGGGTGGGGAAAGGTGGGAAACTGGAAGCGAGAAAAGGCCAGAACAAATCAGGGCCAGCAAGATGACCTCCGGAAGGGTGGAGTTCATAATGGCCCATTGTTGACTGGGGCAGATGTGCTAACGAGAGGGGTACAAGGATGCAAGCAGTGGAACTGTTAGGACGACTCAGGAGGATGAGGATGTTAGTGCAGGTGTTACTTGACATTAGAGAAATCAATATTCATACCGTTGAGTTGTAAGATGCCCAAGCGAAATAGGGGTCACTTCAGTCAGAGAGGTCGGCAGCAAAGATCCTCCACTATAGGATCTATGGTCGGCAGTCAGACGGCGCGGTGCCCCCAGGCCTACAGCCAGCGCAGAAAAACAGCACTAAACCCAGCTCAACTCTGCCTGTCCTGCCAGGTGAGCTTACAACCCTTCCTGGACTTGCGGGAAATATGGCCAGTTTGGAGAAGCAGCGCTGGTATCTCGTCAGTCCAGACAGGGCTGTAGTTAACCCGGTGAGACAGGCAGAGTTAAGCTGCATTTAGCGCTGGATTGAGCCTCCGAAGCCGCGCGCGTGCGCGCATGCACGCGCGGCCGCCAAGAAATTGTGTCCCCCGGTCCCCTCCATGTTTTGACAGCGGTTTCCGTCTCTGATTGTACCAAAGCATGGACGACCTTTTGTATTTTTAAAATCAGGATGATACAATCCCAGAACATTCAGATCAGGATTGCATTTGCATTGGGAATGGGGGAGTATGCTAATTTCCCAACCCGAATGAAGGGGGAGTATGCTAATTTCCACACGGATAATCCCAGTAGATTTAGATTTTTCCACACTTACACAAAGAGTTACAGGAACATTATTGGATTAAAATTAACGTGAGGAAGGAACTGCAGATGCCGGTTATACACCAAAGATACATATAAAATGCTGGAGTAAGTCAGCAGGGCAGGCAGCATCTCCGGAGAGAAGGAATGGGTGACGTTTCGGGTCGTGACTGAAGAAGGGGCTCGACCCGAAACGTCACCCTTTCCTTCTCTCCAGCGATGCTGCCTGCCCTGCTGAGTTACTCCATCATTTTGTGTCTATCTTTTGACTAAAACTGATGCACTCAAATTGGGACTGAAAGCTTGGTGAAGGAGATGGGGTTTAATAGGCCTCTGAAAGGAAAGGTAGGTATGAGGTTCCCATCTTTAGAGTGTGGGTGGAAACCAGAGCACCTGGAGAAATCCCACGCGGTCACAGGAAGAACGTGCAAACTCCACACAGACAGCACACGAGGTCAGTATCGAAGCCGGGTCTCTGGCGTTGTGAGTTATTTTGTTTCGAGGTGAAGCTTCATCTAGTCACTGCTGGGCAAAGGATAAATGTTGGTGCGTACCTTGAGCTTTTTGATCCGCAGTTCGATGGTCTGGATGTCGGTGCTGTTGTCCAGCCTGCTGAGGTGCTCCAGCTCTTCCTCGCTCTCACTCAGCCACTCCCACACACTGAGCAGGTCAGAGTTGAACTGCTGCCACTGCTGCAGGTTCTGCTTCATTCTGAGCTCCTTGTTGAGAGCCTGGGCCTGGATCAGCTCCCAGCGCTCGATCACACCTGCACAGGAAGCAAGACACATTTAGCAGGTTATCTCAGCTTTAAACCCCTGTCCCACGGTACGAGTTCATCCCAAGAGTTCTCCCGAGTTTGCCCTGATTCGAGCTCGGAGATTTACGGTAATGGCCACTCGTCGGTACTCAGGGCTCTCGTGGACATTATTCATCATGTTGAAAAATCTTCACGAGTCTTCCCGTGCTTACCTGCCGTTAGCGAGTCTTCCCGAGTACCTGCCGTTAGCGCTAAGAGACGTCCCCGAGCTCCGACGTTCATTCTCCGTGCTTACCACGAGTTTGATTTTTTTTAACTTGGGAGAGCTCTTGGAATGAACTCGTACCGTGGGACAGGGCCATTACAGCATCAGAGACCCGGGTTCGATCCCGACTGCGGGTGCTGTCTGTACGGTATTTGTACGTTCTCCCTGTGACCTGTGTGTGTTTTCTCTGAGATCTTCAGGTTTCCTCCCACACTCCAAAGACGTACAGGTTTGTTGGCTAATTGGCTTGGTATAAACATCAATTGTCCCTAGTGTTTGTAGATTAGTGTTAATGTGCGGGGTCAGCGCAGACTTGGTGGGCCGAAGGGCCTGTTTCTGCGTTGTATCTCTAAATTAAACTACACTCATCTAAACCTCACCTCTGTCCCATTCTCATTGCTTATACATTCAGATGTTGAAACAGTCCAAATCATTCTGGCATTAAATATTCCTTCTCGGGCTGAATCTTGAACTAGCCTGGGGGATTCATGAGAATATCACCAAGCCCATAAGATATAGGAGCACATTAACACCATTCAGCCCATTGAGTCTGCTCCGCCATTCAATCTTGGCTGATCTATTTTTCCCTCTCAACACCATTCTCCTGCCTTCACCCCGCAAAAGTTGTTTTTTCTTCAGTTTTAGAGATACAGTGTGGAAACAGTTCCTTCAGCCCACCGGGTCCACACCGACCAACAATCACCCGTACACTAGTTCTACCCAATTTATAGAAGACAATTAACGCACAAACCTGCACATCATTGGAGTGTGGGAGGACACCGGAGCACCGACACAATCCAGGCGGTCACAGGGGGAATGTACAAACTCCGTACAGACTACACCTGCAGCCAGGATCGAACCCGGGTCCCTGGTGCAACTCTACCGCTGCGCCACTGTGCCGCCAGCGAGAAGTCAAGAAGCTCTTGGCCTTACGATCAACAGGTTTCCAGCACATTTTATTTCCACACGAGATGATTAACTACAAGACCTTTCAGCAATCTATTATAATTCCTTCCTGTTAGCTAAATACACAATAGGAGGTTGAGTAATGTGACACGTCAGATGGATTGCGGTTCTGACTAACAGTTGTGCATGCAAGTGTGAAACCTGTTTACTCTCTGAAACTTCAGGTATTTTAACCAAATAAATTGCTGAAGAACCAGAGAGTGCGGGGCTACAAGAGGCAGATCAACCATGGTCAGTGTGCGGGGATCGTTGGTCAGCGCAGTCTCAGTGGGCCGAAGGGTACGTCTCCGCACTGTATCTCTAAACTAAATTAAAACTAAACAAGGAATGGCAGCTCACTCTGCCAAATGGCCTGCTCCCCTTCGCCCAATTTTCTTGAGTTGCTGATGGTTCCGCCATTTTGTAGGATTAGGAGACTTTGAAAAGCGATGACCAGCATTCACATCGAGCCGCACAGTGGGCCTACTCCAGTCCGGTGGGGTTAGGTACTGATGGTGGAGAGCAAATGCCACTAGTTACTGGTCAGGGGCTTCTGGATCGATCCGGGTGCATGCACAGGTTACAAGACAAGATGTTTACAAACTTTTCCACCAGCCTGGTTTCTGCATCCTGGTGCCTCAATGAAATGACAATGGGGCTGCTGATTTTTCACACCAACCACTTAGTTTAGTTTATAGATACAGGGTGGAAACAGGCCCTTCGGCCCACCGGGTCCACGCCAACCAGCGATCCCCGTACACTAGCACTATCCCAGACACTACGGACAATTTAAAGTTTTTACTGAAGCCAATGAACCTACAAACCCGTATGTCATTGGAGTGTGGAAGGAACCTGGAGCACCCGGAGAAAACGTACGTGTACGCGGGGAGAACGTACAAACTCCGTACAGACAGCACCCGTAGTCAGAATCGAACCCAGGTCTCTGGCGCTGTAAGGCAGTAACTCTACCGCAGCGCCACCCTGCTGCCCTAATTGCTCTTGATCAATCCGCTGCCAGGCAGCACCTGGGAACTTTGTGTTGCATTCACAGCCCTTTCAACAACATCTAGAACCACCTCACCATCCCCACTGCAGTCACACCCCTTTTAAGACCATCTCTGGCTGCAAACCAGGCACAGGTTTAGAAACTGCAAGGCAACGAACGACCTGCCTTCTACAGCCACTAGCCACACGATAAAGGATAATGCGATTGTTGTCTAATCAATTAATCCCCAATGCCCCAAATCCCCAGAGACATGGCTCCACATTCATCCGTTGCACTCAAATACATTCAAATGACTGGACATTATGTTTTAAACTACATAGAGTAATGATGCCTGGAAACAGGCCCTTCGGCACAACTTTCCCACACCGAACATCCCATCTACTCTAGTCCCACCTGCCTGCGTTTGGCCCATATCTCTCTAAACCTGTCCTATCCATGTACCTGTCCAAATGTTTCTTAATCATTGCGGTTACTATGCTGCTGGATTGGCAACTCACCAGAAGTCTGCGTCTCTGTGCTTGTTAGGTTGATGAAGCCGGAGAGCTTATCTTCCTCCTCTTTGAGTTTATGCCCTACCCTTTTCACCGTCTCGATGCTCCCACGGCATTCCGACAAGAGTTTCATCTGAGGAACAGAAGAGGAGGCAGGTTAAGCACGTGTGCGGCGTACAAAGATAGCAATGGGCAAACCAGCGGTCAACACAACACACCAACTCTGAGGTATCAACCTGGATGGGAACTAGTGAACGTGGCAAACTGAGCAAGGGAGCGCAACTTTACAGGGCATGGACCGACTCAGTACCCACTGGTTTAAATTACATACAGGGGTGGCACAGGGGCGCAGCGGTAGAGTTAACATAGAAACATAGAAAATAGGTGCAGGAGTAGGCCATTCGGCCCTTCGAGCCTGCACCGCCATTCAATATGATCATGGCTGATCATCCAACTCAGTATCCTGTACCTGCCTTCTCTCCATACCCCCTGATCCCTTTAGCCACAAGGGCCACATCTAACTCCCTCTTAAATATAGCCAATGAACTGGCCTCAACTACCTTCTGTGGCAGAGAATTCCAGAGATTCACCACTCTCTGTGTGAAAAATGTTTTTCTCATCTCGGTCCTAAAAGATTTCCTTAAACTGTGACCCCTTGTTCTGGACTTCCCCAACATTGGGAACAATCTTCCTGCATCTAGCCTGTCCAATCCCTTAAGAATTTTGTGCATTTCTATAAGATCCCCCCTCAATCTTCTAAATTCTAGCGAGTACAAGCCGAGCCTATCCTTAAGTTGCTGCCTTAAGGGGCTGTCCCACTGCGGTGAACTAATCTGCGAGTTTAGAAGAGATTGCCCTCAACTCGAACTCGCAGCATGGTCGACACGTGGTCCTAGGAGGTCCCATGAGGTCACTGGAACTCTCCTTCATGCTCGAGGGAAGTTCCTGCATACTCGCGGCCTCAGTTTGGTCGAGGAAAATGTTTCAACATGTTTGGTCGGCATGGTTCTATTGAACTCGTAGTGCAGTGGAGTGGGGTCGCTATGTGGTTACAGGCAATCTCCTTCGCTGACCGGGCATTTAATTGGAGTTTTCAGAACCAAGGAAAATCGACTGGTAATGTTAAATGTCCGCTAAACTTTATTAAACGTTGTCTGGCTTCTTAAAAGTGTTTCCAATCCTTCTCCCCCCCCTTCTCTCTCCCTCCCGCCACGCTCTCTAAAGGACTTATCATACACTGTGCAGCCGTCTTTTACCTTCCTCGTCATCGCGGGTGTGAATCTCAGACAGCCCCCCCCGCTTTCCCTGGCCCCCGCCGCGTGCACGTGTGCGTGTGTGGATCCAGCTCGAGATTTTCCAGGCGAGTGCTCTCGAGCTTGAAGGTCGCAGACAGTCGCTGTCAAGTCGCGTCAATGGGACAGGCCCTATACGGTGTCAGAGTTCAACCCTGACTACGGGTGCTGTCTGTACGGGGTTTGTACATTCCCCCTGTGACCGCATGGGTTTCCTCCTCTGGATGCTCTGGTTTCCTTCCACATTCCATACCCATTTGGGTTTGTAATTGGCATCTGTTAACTGTCCCTGGTGCGTAGGGTAGATCTAGCGTTCGGGGATCGCTGGCCGCAGAGTCAGTGGGCTGAAGTGCCCCTTTTCACACTATATCTCTAAACTAAACTGAACTGCTGTTAGGCCAGTGTGGTTTCAGTGGAAATCTGCTGGAAACTTGACCACCTTTCATTGGGGATTCCCATTTGGTCTGTTGGGAGTGGAGGCTTTGCCGACCACTCTGGAGATGACCTGTGGAGCCAGGGTCCTGGGTCTCTGTGAGGCAACAGAGTGTGGTTGCTCCAGGGCACCTGGTGGTGTTGGGTGGTACCTGTCCAGGTTATTTAAACGCCTAGAGGTGTGAGTATCTGCCATTATACTTTTGCTGGTGGGAAACTTTGACAAATGTATAAACTCCATTATCATTGCCAGAGGATCCTGGTGAGTTTAGCTCAGGGCCTAATCCAGGTTTACTTCACTTAATCCGTTTTTATTGTGGGGATTAGAATCACCTACAATCAAATGGGATACGGTCTGTAATGAACAGTGATCATGTACCATTCGACCCGGAGTCACATATACAAAGTGTAGGTGGAGCTTCAAATCCTTATTGAACTACGTCCACAAATGAATCAGGAATACAAAGGGCTCGTCTGGTTAATGTGTGCACCCATGGCAGCAGCCAGGCTTCCGACATCTAAGTTTCCGACCTGTGTTCCTAATGACTGGGACGTCCCCAATCCCACGGCCCAGACTCACATAGCCCCAGTAGCTGGAGTCCAGTTCGGGACCCGTGGGCGTTTTGCTGCGGATGACGTTCTCCGTCTGCTGCAGGTGGTATCGGCTGGTGTCCAGGGCTTTGTCCAGCTGCCGGATCTGAGTTTCCAACTGGCCGTGCTCCCCTGCTGGAGAGACAGGAACATGGGGTGAACGGGAGGAATGGGCCTCCGTTAGTCAACGGCTGCGAACTAACCACGACACCATGCAAATCCAATCAACGCTAAAGGCACATGGAGCTGGGCGCTCAACTAAGAGGCTGCTAGAGAACCAAAACCTAGTGCAGAATCAGATGATGAAGCACGTACACTCTCATCATCCAAAACCTACCTGTAGAACAATGTGTCTGAAGGAACTGCAGATGCTGGCTTATACCGTAGATAGACATCAAATGTTGGAATAACTCAACTGGTCAGGCAGCATCTCTGGATAAAAAGGAAAGATCAAAAAGACCTATTCCTTTTCTCCGGAGATGCTGCCCGACCCGTTGAGTTCCTCCAGCATTTTGTGTCCACCTACCTGTACAAGTCAGGCCGCCAACTCCAATGGCACAAGCATGCACTGGCCACTAGACTAGTCCAAGGAGGTTTAAAAAGGTTAGCTGCAAGTTAATTCAGTTTACCGGTTGGATTTGCATTCCACAACACAAGTGATGGACACAAAATCAGAGGTCAGGTAGGAACGATGCAAGGTCAGTATTAAAATGAGTTGGGTTTTGGTAGGGGGGTTGATGCAGGAGAGCCAGAACATGCTTGGATGGTTGAATGCCTACCAGTGGATCTCAAAGTACTTTCAGTCAGTTTTAGATAGGCCTCTGGGCTTTCAGGAATCACTACATCTGTGAAAATAAGAACACAGTTGGCATCAGGCAAAGACCCCTCGTCTCCTCTCTTTGCCATCTTCTGTTGTGGTCACTACACAAACATCTAGCAGATAGAAATGTAGCATTCACTCTTCGTAAAGTAAAACATGAATTACAGCAAGAGCCTCGGCACTGACCTGCCAGAGGTTCAATTACTTGAGACAGAGTGGTACTATTTATCTGATGACTCTTCATTTGGATTGTTAGAAGCCCAACACCCAGGGTGTGTCCCTGGTATTTAACACCAACACTACTGGTGCCTAGTGCTCACACTCTGAATGAAAGAACCGCTCAACTAAAGTTGCCAATTCTTTTGTTTCCCAGGAATTGTTGCCTTGGGGGGTCATGGTACACCAGTCATTGAAAGTAGGCAGGTAGGTGCAGCAGGCAGTGAAGAGAGCAAATGGTATGTTAGCATTCATAGCAAAAGGATTTGAGTATAGGAGCAGGGAGATTCTACTGCAGTTGTACAGGGTCTTGATGAGACCACACCTGGAGTATTGTGTACAGTTTTGGTCTCCTAATCTGAGGAAATACATTCTTGTCATAGAGGGAGTACAGAGAAGGTTCACCAGACTGATTCCTGGGATGGCAGGACTTTCATATGAAGAAAGACTGGATAGACTCGGCTTGTACTCGCTAGAATTTAGAAGATTGAGGGGGGATCTTATTGAAACTTACAAAATTCTTAAGGGGTTGGACAGGCTAGATGAAGTAAGATTGTTCCCGATGTTGGGGAAGTCCAGAACAAGGGGTCACCGTTTAAGGATAAGGGGAAAGTCTTTTAGGACCGAGATGAGAAAAACATTTTTCACACAGAGAGTGGTGAATCTGTGGAATTCTCTGCCACAGAAGGTAGTTGAGGCCGGTTCATTGGCTATATTTAAGAGGGAGTTAGATGTGGCCCTTGTGGCTAAAGGGATCAGGGGGTATGGAGAGAAGGCAGGTACAGGATACTGAGTTCGATGATCAGCCATGATCATATTGAATGGCGGTGCAGGCTCGAAGGGCCGAATGGCCTACTCCTGCACCTATTTTCTATGTTTACAGCGTCAGAGACCTGGGTTTGATCCTGCCTACTGTTCATGTCTGTACAGAGTATGTACATTCTCTCAGTGACCACGTGAGTTTCCACACTCCAAAAACGTACAGGTTGGTAGGTTAATTGGCTTCGGCAAAATTGCAAGTTGTCCCTAGTGTGTAGGATGGTGCTAGTGTAGGAGGTGATCGCTGGTCAGTGCGGACTCGATGGGCCGAATTGCTTGTTTCCGTGCTGTATCTCCGAATTCTAAAGTAAAGTCTAAAGACTTTCTATTAACTAAAGACTAATCCAATCCACAGGACTGTGAAAAACATACAATAAAATTGTGCAGAAATAAGGAACTGCAGATGCTGATGTACAAAGATGTACTGCAAATCCTGGCGACTCTTACATACGGTCTCAGTGGGCTATTTCTCTGCACTTTGTACTAATCGGGGACTGTGCTTAGGAATGGCAATACTTTACCAAACTGTTTGCGAGAAAATAATTGGGGCGATAAAGAACCACTGTGGTGCCTCCATTCAAAAAGGTTAGGAAAGCACGGATGTGCAGAGTCCTATAGATGCAAATTATTAAACAGTCACACAATATCTGCCCTTTGTATTTCCAAATTCTTGGAGTAACAGAAAAAAATTAAATTACACGCCAAGATTATTTTTCCCCACCAGTGTACGAGCTTCTTTTCACATTCCTGAGAACATATCCCTGGTGCAATCTTCCCGAGGTCTACATTGCCCCATCCGCCTCTCTGTTCCCTTCAAGTAACAAAACCACCCATCTAGATCTGGGAAAGGGGGCCTGACAAAAATAAACAGTGCGCGTTCCTACTTGATCCATGATCGTCTAATATTAGACATCCATCTTCCTGCCCTGCTGAATATATCTCGTACAATCCTTAAACAAACACAAGGCTCCTATTTTCTGAATGAAAGGCTCCTATCTATCAACCTGTCCGTTATTGGATGTTGCAAGCACAATTGCCCACAGGGTTCCCTCGTTTTAGCCGTCCTGGAGCCCGAGTTTGCACAGGTCAGGCTCATTCATTGTCTTAGACGGAAACAAAATGCCAGAGTAACTCAGCAGGACAGAGAGAAGGAATGGGTGACGTTTCGGATCCAGACCCTGCTTCATTCATTGCCTGGTTGCCCTATCCTTGGAGTACTGGTAGTGACCATGCCGTGCTGACAGAGGGCAGCACTGTCGGATTGCCTCCCATCTGATACCAATGTAAAACTACTGGCCTGCGTCAAAGACCCAAAAATTACAATGCCGTGATTTGAAAAAGGGAGATTTTTATGATGACACAGCCCAAAATTTACCCTAAAAAAAAAATCACTGTAACCTAATTAACCGGCTGCAGAAAATGATAACTTGGCTATCATGTTTCATAGATTTAAATTACCTCAGTATCAAATAAGCGTTAAAAGATGCTGCAGAAGTCATCAAATGTGCATTGGAAAGGTAATCGTTTCTCTACTGCTGCCTTTGTGCAGTGCTGCTTTAACACGGTAGGCAGAAGAACAACGTTTTTGGAAGTGAACGGCAGGTTTGGATCAGGAGTAGACCAGACGGAGCAGTGGCGACTGACTTAATTCTGTTTTTGAGATGGAAGCTGGAATGCTTTTGCCGAGAGCTGCCACGGATTTGATGGGCCGAGCGGCCTGCTCCTGCACTAATCGTCCAGTGACTATTGATGTAGGATTAGCAACACAGAGAGGTGTTGAAAATGGACAAATCTAGTCATTTGTAGATTGTAATTAGTTAGTTGCAGGGTGGCGCAGCGGTAGAGTTGCTGCCTTACAGCGCCAGAGACACGGGCGCGATCCTGATCGCGGGTGCAGCCTGCACGGAATTTTACGTTCTCCCTGTGACCGCGTGGGTTTTCTCCGGATTCCTCCCACATTCCAAATGCGTGCAGGTTCGTAGGTTAATCGTCTTCTGTAAATTGTCCCTGGTGTGTGGTATAAAAGTAGTGTGTGGGCGGAGGATCTACGACAGGGTGCGGAGGTGGTCCACCAGAATGATACCTGGATTAGGGGGCTAATAGGGGGTTATTCTTATAATAAGGGGGTTACTTTTTCTCACAGAGAGTGGTGAGTCTGTGGAATTCTCTGCCTCAGAGGGCGGTGCAGGCTGGTTCTCTGGATACTTTCAAGAGAGAGCTAGATAGGGCTCTTAAAGATAGCGGAGTCAGAAGGCAGGAACGGGGTACTGATTGGGGATGATCAGCCATGACCACATTGAATGGCGGTGCTGGCTCGAAGGGCCGAATGGCCTACTCCTGCACCTATTGTCTATTAGCTACAAGGAGAGGTTGGGCAGACCCGGATTGCTTTCTCTCGAATGCCAGAGGTCGCGTGAGACCTGATAACAGTATATGAGAGATGTAGGCAGAGTAGACAATCAGAATCTTTTCCCAAGGGTGGAAAAAAAATCTAATAATACAGGGTAGACAAAAATGCTGGAGGAACCCAGCGGGTGAGGCAGCATCTATGGAGCGAATGAATAGGTGACGTTTCGGCTATAGACGAAAACGTCGCCTATTCCTTCTCTCCATAGATGCTGCCTCACCCGCTGAGTTTCTCCAGCATTTTTGTCTACCTTCGATTTTTCCCGCATCTGCAGTTCTTTCTTAAACAAATAATACAGGGGATGGGTTTAAGGCGGGACGGGCAATGTTCCGCCTTAAAGGAGGAGAACAAGTTTAACGATAAGGGGGAAATCTTTTAGGACCGAGATGAGAAAAACATTTTTCACACAGAGAGTGGTGAATCTCTGGAATTCTCTGCCACAGAAGGTAGTTGAGGCCAGTTCATTGGCTATATTTAAGAGGGAGTTAGATGTGGCCCTTGTGGCTAAAGGGATCAGGGTGTATGGAGAGAAGGCAGGTACAGGGTACTGAGTTGGATACTCCTGCACCTATTTTCTATGTTTCTATGTAACAAGGCAAGTTTTATTTACATAGAGAGTGGCGAGTGCTTGGAACATGCTGCCGGGGGTTGGTGGTTGAAACAGATACATTAGTGGCTTTTAAAAAGGTGTTTGGACAGGCATGTGGATATACAGGGAATGGAAGGATATGGGTTTATGTGCAGCTTGACAACTGATGGTCTTGGCATCATGTTTGGCATATTGTAGACTGAAGAGCCTGTTTTGCGCTGTATTTTCTACGTTCCACGATAGAGGTGTATATTGACCAAATCACATGTAAAAATCCATTGACTTTGGATCAAATGCATTTTCCTTTTCACTGGCTGCTATAATTTTAGAAAAGACACAAAGGTGTGACAGATACCGTTTGATGATCTCTCGATCCTCTCCGCCAACCCACCAGCTGTGGAGAGGCGACCAGTTTACTTTTTTTTTTAATTAGCTAGAAGTAATTGCTGAAACAAAAGGCCATATGAAAGTTGATTTAGGAAAATATTTCAATGGCATTCATTTTAGTGCAGGGGAGATAACCTTCTCTCCTACCTGGTCACCCTACTGACTCGACCCGCTCTCGACTGCACATGTTCAGCACCCAATGTGTCCCTCCCTGGGCAATCACACCCTGCTGTGATCCGCAATGATACAATTCCAGGGCTCTCCCCTTCTTCAGTCCCAGCATCTCGCAGCCCAGAGCCTCTCGACCCATTCACTTCCCACACACCCCACCCTGTTTTCTCCAAGTTCCAAAACATATTCTGCCTCCACACATTCACCTCAGCCCTCCCCCTCTGCCCAGACTCACTCACCCCTCCCTTTCTCTCCTAGACTCCTCCAGTCACTCTCCCTCTGTCCCAGTCTCCTCCCCACTCTCTCTCTGCCCCTTACTCCCTCACCCCTTCCCGTCTGTCCCAGGCACCCTCGTCCCCTCTTCCTCTGTCCCCATTCAACTTGGTTCCCTATCCCACTGTCCCAAACATCCTCAAAGTCCCTCTCCTCTGCCCACAGACTCCCTTGGCCCCTTTCCCTCTGTCCCCAGTCTCCCTCTGTGCTCCGTCACCCTCCCCTCTGTCCAAGATCATGGCCCATCCCTGTCAATACCCGGACCTCCGTCACTTCTCCTCATCTGCCCACAGATTCCACTACCGTTCCCCTCCTCTGCCCCACAACCCCTCGTCCCCTCACCTTCTGCCCCCCCCCCCCCCCCCCCCCCCCCCCACCCCCCGGCTGAGTGGAGCAGCTCACCTGCGAGTTCAGCTGCCCCCTTGAGGTAGAACTCTGGGTCGTGGTCATCGCCCTCCTCCCCGCGGCCCTCCAGCGCCCTCGACACGGCGCTCTCCAGGTTGCGGCTCAGGTCGTAGTCGTGGTCCCACTCCAGGGGGATGGAGTCGACGCTGGCCGGCGTGTCGCAGCCAGAGCGGGTGCCCCGGGCCTGCTGCGAGCTCGCCGTCTGGCTCAGCGACAGCGGCGTGGAGCCCAGCTGCTCGGCCGTCCCGTCAAACCAGTGCATGCCGGAGAAATCGCAGCTGTCGTCCAGCTCCATCTCCCGATCAGATGCGTCCTGGTCATCGTCCGTCAGCTAGACACGGTGCACAAGACATTGGTGAGGCCACACTTACAGCATTGTGTTCCAGCTTTGGTCACCTTGTTACAGGAAAGATGTGGCCAAGCTGGTAACGGTGCAGAGAAGATAGTGCCAGAACTCAAGGGCCTGAGCTATAGGGAGAGGTTGAGCAGGCTAGGACCCTATTCCTTGGAGTGCAGGAAGGTGGGGAGTGATTTCATAGGGGTGCCACACTAAAAGACTGTGCAGTTACCCTATTATACAGAGGTTGCACCTCTATAAGTTAGAGCAGTTAAGGTGGCGCAGCGGTAGAATTGCTGCCTTACAGCGAATGCAGCGCCGGAGACCCGGGTTCGGTCCCGACTGCGGGTGCTGTCTGTATGGAGTTTGTACGTTCTCCCCGTGACCTGCGTGAGTTTTCTCCGAGGTCTTCGGTTTACTTCCACACTCCAAAGACGTACGGGTTTGTACGTTAATTGGTTTGGTAGAAATGCAAAATTGTCCCGCGTGTAGGGTAGTGATAATGTGCGGAGATTGCTGGTCGGTACGGACTCAGTGGGCCGAAGAGCCTGTTTCTGTGCTGTATCTCTAAACTGAACTCCAAAGCCACTGACAGAGATCCAATTATTTTCGTGGACAGCAAGAGAGATTAGACTTTAGAGATACAGCATGGATACAGCATGGAAACAGGACCTTCGGACTCCTGACGCTCTGTACAGAGTTTGTACGTTCTCCCTGTGTTTGCATGGCTTTTCTCTGGTTTCCTCCCACACTCCAAAGACGTAGTTTTTAGGTTAATTGGCTTTGGTAAAATTGGCCCTTGTGCGTAGGATAGTGTTAATGTACGGGGTGATCGCTGGTGGGCGTGGACTCGATGGGCCGAAGGGCCTGTTTCTGCACTGTTCCTCGAAAGTAAAGCAAAGGGTGGTGGGTGTATGGAACAAGCTGCCAGAGGAGCTAGTTGAGGCTGGGACTATCCCATCGTTTAAGAAATGGATAGGACAGGTTTGGTGGGATATGGACCAAGTGCAGGCAAGTGGGACTAGTGTAGCTGGGACATTGTGTGGGCAAGTTGGGCCGAAGGGCCTGAGTCCACACTGTATCACTCGATGACTCTATGACAAACAGTATTCCGCTGTAAATTCCTAAAAAGCACCATTACCAATAATTTGTGGAAACCAAGTTATTGACCTAGTGGGACTTGACATAACACTGGACCAACCTCATCCCCCTCGAGAACATTTAGTTTAGTTTAGAAATACCGTGCGGAAACAGGCCCTTCGGCCCACCGAGTTCCTGCACATTAACACTACCTGCACGTACTAGGGACAATTTACAACAATACCCCACCAATTAACCTACAAACCAATTAGCCTACAAACCATGCCGCCCTGTCTGAGGACAAAGACAAAGACAAGCACTAACCGGGAGTTGCAACAGCTTCTTGTAGTAACGTTCCACTCGACCAAAGACCTCCTGACAGTAGCGCCGCAGTTCCTCCAGCTCCTCTTCGATGACCGTGGCGTCCATGGGTTCGCTCTTCTCAATGAGCTGTTCCCCTTGATGGAAGAGGGACTCAATTTTGGACTTGTACAGCGCGATTTCCTGCTGGAAGGCCTGGGGGATGGAAAGAGATCAGTCGCCACCTGGAGCGATGGAGCCGCCAGAGCAAAGGCAGAGAGACACATTGAAGAACAACCAATACACGCTGGATCACTTCCCGCAGTGAGCCAAACCTGAATTTCTCAGCTGATTTCCATGAATCTGTGGTGGTGAATCTGTGGAATTCATTGCCACAGAAGGCTGTGGAGGCCAAGTCAACGGATATTTTTAAGGCAGAGATAGATAGATTCTTGATTAGTACGGGTGTCACGGGTTATGGGGAGAAGGCAGGAGAATGGGGTTAGGAGGAAGAGATAGATCAGCCATGATTGAATGGCGGAGTAGACTTGATGGGCCGAGTGGCCTAATTCTGCTCCTACCACTTATTAACTTATGAATACCCTGCTCTGTTCTAGCATGCCATGCCTTTTTAACAATGTGACCTTCCCTTTACAGCACTGCCTCCATGCACCTTCAATCTCCCTCCATTTCTCCGCTCTGAAAACCTTTGCTCAATGTTGACCTTAACCCTACCTGCATTGGAGGTATGAAACACTTTCTTGGTAGACTAATGATGTCAAACTTGATTTACAATCTACTCTGGGTATTTATTATCTCTGCACGTTTCTACGCTGCTATATATTTTCTATTTGATCTAGCATTTAATTTTCTATTTGGTTTGGCATTGAATTTACTCTCTTGTATTAAATTAACCTATTAAGCTAACAGCACTGGTTCAAGTCACAGTCACAGAACTGATGGAGGAGACCAATTCACTGGCCTCTGTAGAAAGAGCATGTAGATCCAGCAACTTAACATGAAGACAGGGATGAAGTTAATGGAAAAGAGATTTAGGTGGCATGTTAAACTGTTTTTCACACAGCGAGTTGTGAATCTGTGGAATTCTCTGCCTCAGATGGCAGTGGAGGCCAATTCTCTGGATGCTTTCAAGAGAGAGTTAGATAGATCTCTTAAAGATGGCAGAGTCAGGGGATATAGGGAGAAGGCAGGAACGGGGTACTGATTGTGCTTGATCAGCCATGATTACTGTGAATGGCAGTGCTGGCTCGAAGGGCCCAATTGGCCTACTCCTGCACCTATTGTCGATTGGGTGTCTATTCACTACCACCTGGGTAAAAATAGCAGCCTCCATAAGAACTCCCAGATATTTGACCTACCTTCAGCTGCTTGATCTTGGCTTGTACATCACATTCGGAGAAATGTTCGATGTTTGTCAGCTGTAGGTCCATCTCTGTCAGCCAGACCAATATGCCCTCCCGCGTCGTTTCAAACTCCTCTCGCTGACCAATAAAGTACTGTTTCAAGACAAGAGAAAGCCGCTGTAAGTTAATCTGGCTTCGCGCAAAGTTCACTTTTAAACTACAGAGTCTTTACCCCCCCCCCCCCCCTCTTGTAAACCAGACCCATCGAACTCTGTGCCACACCAATCAGAAGACTACGAGACTGTGCATTATCATTATCATCCTTTATGTTCATCTTGCAAAGCAACAGTTGTACAGTGCAAAATGAGAAGACGTTTCCCAGGGAATACCGGAGCATCGCTCATAAAAACTTAAAACATTTCACGCATAAAATAAAAAATAAAAAAAAACAATCCAGTTCCTGATAAAACAGTACGAATAGTTAAAAAAAAATAATTCCGCCCTCAAAGTGCGCTGGTTTTACTCACCCCTACCACCTTTCATGTTGTTGCTAAACAAAAATACCCAAGTGTGGAAAAGTATAGGGGGGGGGGGGGTGGCATAGTGGCACGGAGGTAAAGTTGCTGCCTTAAAATGCCAGAGACCCGGGTTCAATCCTAACTATGGCCCCTCTCTGTACGGAGTTTGCACATTCTCCCAATCACCCTAGTGCCAGAAAATGTCCAAAAATCTCACTTTCCTCCTTTGAAATGCTGCTTCAAAAGTTTATTGAAGTGCCTCTGACCAGGTTTTTTTCGTCACCTCGTCCTCGTTCCTTGTTTATCTCAATCCTAAATCTACAGAAGACGGTCCCGCAAAAGGTCATCGAGAGGTTTTTATGGTGCTGAAGACATTAAGGATCCTGGCAAGCCAAACGGCAGCAGGATCCTGACGAGCCGCGGACATACCCGACAGCAGGCCAGTCTCGCCCTCCGTGGAAGCGGGAGCCCACCTGGAGAGACCAGGGGGGCCGCGTGGCCAGATGCAGAAAGACCTGGAGGGCCCCGGCCTGTAGGGGGGAGAAGCCGCCGAGTCCGGCCTCCGCTCGTCCCCTGAAGACCGGAGAACTGAAGAGGAGGGAGCCGGCAGCGACGGTCGGGAGGAGCAAGGCCGGTTGGAACGTGAACCAGGCATGTACCTTCCCCACCATTAAAGTTGACTGCAGGAGGCGCCCACATGGTGTACAGGGTGAAGAGAGGGATGGTGGTTCATTGAACAATCCAGATGATGGTCATGGCTGGAGGCCCTGGATCGGGCGTTGCTCCATAAGACCTAACAAGCCGACCGGACTTTGGAACTGGTGCCAAATCTGACTACTTAAAAAAGAATCTCACTGTGTTTTGCACAGATGACAATAAAGCACCATTGAGGTGTTGCTCCACCCAATGCATTTAGGCACCGATGTGGAGATGTGGACTGAATCTTGAGCGGAGAATCTCTCATGGTTTTGCAGCAGTGAAGCCTTACTTTTAATCGCCTGAGGATGGCGGTGACCCTGCGCTGCAGGTTGTCCCATCGCTGGTTGCCCTCGTGCACCATCTGTTTGAGCCTGCTGCCGGAGTCGGTACGGTTTTCACGGGCCAGGCGGCGATACTGCTTGTTGATCAGCTCCAGCTGGGTCAGGCTCTCATGCACCTGCCGCTGGAAAGCCTGAGCACAGAAGGAGAGCAGGCACAATGTCCCGATTACTCTTCACAACAATTGCAAACACTGGCAAACAGAATACAAAATCACAAGAGGAATAGATCAGGTAGATGCAGAGTCTTTTACCCAGAGTAGGGGAATCGAGGACCAGAGGACATTGGTTCAAGGTGAAGAGGAAAAGATTTAATAGGAATCCGAGGGTAACATTTTCCACACAGAGGGTGTATGGAACAAGAGGAGGTAGTTGAGGCTGGGACTATCCCATCTTTTAAGAAACAGTTGGACAGGTACATGGATAGGACAGGTTTGGAGGGTTATGGACCAAGCGCAGACAAGTGGGACGAGGGTCACTGGTCCATGAAATGTAGCTGATCTTGTTAACTATGGGATCACCTGTTTAACAAGACATTGGAGCAGATATAGGCCATTCAGCCCAGAATCTACTCAACCACTTCAAGCTGGAATGGGTACAGAGATTAATTTATGAGGATGTTGCCAGGACTTGAGGATCTGAGCTATAGGGAGAGGCTGGGACTCTATTCCTTGGAGTGCATGAGGATGAGGGGTGATCTTATAGAGGTGCATAAAATCATGAGAGGAATAGATCGGGTAGACTCACAGAGTCTCTTGCCCAGATTAGGGGAATCGAGGACCAGAGGACGTAGGTTTATGGTGAAGGAGGAAAATTGTAATAGGAATCTGAAGGGTAACTTTTTCCACACAAAGGGTGGTGGGTGTATGGGACGAGCTGCCAGAGGAGGTAGTTGAGGCTGGGATTATTGCAACGTTTAAGAAACATTTAGACAGGTACATGGATTGGACAGGTTTGGAGGGATATGGGCCAAACACAGGTAGGTGGGACGAGTGTAGCTGGGACATGTCGGCCGGTGTGGGCAAGTTGGGCTGAAGGGCCTGATTCCACGCTGTATGACTCTATGACTGAACTATTTTTCCCTCTCAACTCCATTCTCCTGCCTTGTCCCCATCAACTAAACTGATGCGTAGAATGTGGATGAGAAAGTGAGATGACATGGAACTGGAGTGAACGGGTGATCGATGGTTGGCGTGGACTCGGTGTGCCAAAGGGTCTGTTTCCCTGCTGTCTCTCTAAACTAAACTAAACTAAACTAGAGGAATCGTTGTAACTGATTCAACATGCCTGCACACTCTGCCAACTGTTTGGTCGTCTTTTGCAATGAAATCAACGGGAATGCAAGTGATTTATGAAGTAGCCTGGCTGATAAATGCCCTGAATATCTTACGTTTTGCTGCATGGGATCAATCTAAGGATTTAAAATGGTGTATTTTAAAATGGTCATACTTTCAGGTTATTAATCAACTAGGCCTAAATTAATAAACTAGCATGGTGATTCCCTGAACCTGATTATTTCAAAAGTTTCTTTTTTGAAAAACCGTGTAATTTTGGCTGCAAATATACACACTCCAGTCTTTATTTAGTTCCATGTAATAATCTAAGTTAAACAAAATGACTTCCTTTCCTGCAGCATTCCTTCGTCTGTTTGGCTGCTTGATGCTATCACCAATGCAAGGAGCCAGGAATCTTCCACCCCCCCCCCCCCCCCCCCCCCCCCCCCCCCACAAACTAATTACTCACAGAATAAATCAGTAGACTTTTGTGGGGAGCTTTCTTCAAGCCTGGCAGGAAATTGTCGGGGAGGCAGCATGGGGGCGCAGCGGTAGAGTTGCTGCCTCACAGCAAAGCAGTGAAATTATTTTTTAACGGGATCGATCCTGACTACGGGTGCTGTCTGTATGGAGTTTGTACGTTCTCCCTGTGACTGTGTGGGTTTTCTCCGGGTGCTCCGGTTTTCTACCAGGCTCCAAAAACGTGCAGGTTTGTAGGATAATTTGCTTTTGTAAATTGCCCCGAGGTGTCGGATAGAACTAGTGGACGGGTGATCGCTGGTCCGTGGGCCGAAGGGCCTGTTTGCACGCTGTCTCTCTAAACTAAATCTCAAGTAGTACATTATTGTGGGTTTTTTTTTAAAATACAATGTACAGGTTTGTAGCTTAATGGACCGGTAAAAATTGTCAAATTGTCCATAGGATAGCGCTCCTGTACGGGATGATCGCTGGTCAGCACAAAGGGCCCGTTTCCACACTGTATCTCAAAAGTCGAAAGTGAAGTAAAGTCTAAAGAAATGCCATGAGTGCAACTTCAGAATCAATGTGAATGATCAAGCTGAGATGCCCTGTCTAATCCTAGTTAAAAGTCAACAATGCAGGTACAAACAATAACGTGCTTCTGCATAAACAATTCAAACAGCCAGGCGGGGCAGAGGTAAGGGGTTCTCTAGGCTGCTGTAGGAGTCTCTTTGCTACAGCACCTCAAATTTCTTGAGTTCCTCTTTGGCCACCGTGTAGAGAACCTCGGAGGAGTTGGGCATGGCCGCGGTACGCTCAGACGTTTCCAGCCAGTCCTCGAAGCGGGTATAGTCATCCAGGAACTTCTGCCACAACCTCCAGGTCTCCTCAATCCTGAAAGAGAAGAAAAGGTTGCAATGCTTGGTCATGCTCATTCCAGGGTTAGCTGTGAGGAGGATGCTAGGAGACTGCAAGGTGACTTGGATAGGCTGGGTGAGTGGGCAAATGTTTGGCTGATGCAGTATAATGTGGATAAATGTGAGGTTATCCATTTTTGTGGCAAAAACAGGAAAGCATACTATTATCTAAATGGTGGCCGACTAGGAAAAGGGGAGATGCAGCGAGACCTGGGTGTCATGGTACACCAGTCATTGAAAGTAGGCATGCAGGTGCAGCAGGCAGTGAAGAAAGCGAATGGTATGTTAGCTTTCATTGCAAAATGATTTGAGTATAGGAGCAGGGAGGTTCTACTGCAGTTGTACAGGGTCTTGGTGAGACCACACCTGGAGTATTGCGTACAGTTTTGGTCTCCAAATCTGAGGAAGGACATTATTGCCATAGAGGGAGTGCAGAGAAGGTTCACCAGACTGATTCCTGGGATGTCAGGACTGTCTTATGAAGAAAGACTGGATAGACTGAGGTTTATACTCTCTAGAATTTAGGAGATTGAGAGGGGATCTTATAGAAACTTACAAAATTCTTAAGGGGTTGGACAGGCTAGATGCAGGAAGATTGCTCCCGATGTTGGGGAAGTCCAGGACAAGGGGTCACAGCTTAAGGATAAGGGGGAAATCCTTTAAAACCGAGATGAGAAGAACTTTTTTCACACACAGAGTGGTGAATCTCTGGAACTCTCTGCCACAGAGGGTAGTCGAGGCCAGTTCATTGGCTATATTTAAGAGGGAGTTAGATGTGGCCCTTGTGGCTAAGAGGATCAGTAGGGTATGGAGAGAAGGCAGGTACGGGATACTGAGTTGGATGATCAGCCATGATCATATTGAATGGCGGTGCAGGCTCGAAGGGCCGAATGGCCTACTCCTGCACCTAATTTCTATGTTTCTATGCTTGGTCATGCTCATTCAACCTGGGGTAGGAGGAATTCTTTTTTAAATCTTCAGAGTTTGAGTTTAGTTTATTGTCACGTGTACTGAGGTACAGTGAAAAGCTTTTGTTGCATGTTAACTGGATTACAATGGAGCCATCTACAGTGTGCTGACACACGATAAAGGGAATAACGTGAATAATGATTAGTGCAAGATAGCGTCCAATATCAAAGGGTCTCCAATGAGGTAGATAGTTGTTCGGGACCGCTCTCCAGTTGTTGTTAGGATGGTGCAATTGCCTGTTAGGTGCTGGAAAATCTCAACACAAAACCCAGAAAATTCTGGAAATACTCAGCATGTCAGGCAGCATCTGCAGGAAGAGAGACAGATCTATCGTTTGGGGTTGAATTTCTGACGAGGGCTTAGGTTTAAGGCAAGAGGGGAGAGATTTAAAGGAAATCCAAGAGGTTTTCCCTCACAGAGGATGCTGGGTGCATGGGATGAGCTGTCAGGGAAAGTGGCAGAGATGGTTTCAATTACAAAATTTAAAAAGCATTTGGACAGATATATGGACAGGAAACGTTTTAGAGGAACATGGGCTAAATGGGATTACTCAGGAAGGCACCTTGGTTAGCATGGACGAGTTGGGCTGAAGGGTCTGTTTCAGCGCCGTACGATTCCATGACCTTCTCTTCCCACAGATGTAGCATTAGCTGCTGAATGTGTCCAGGAGTTTCTGATTTTATAATGACATGAGAAAGCTCATGTCTAGTAAGAATACTAGAAATCTGCTGGCTAAATGAACTGGCTGCTAGAAACGCTATGAAGTTAAGGCGGCCTCACAGCACCAGAAGTAAGAGTTGCTGCCTCACAGCGCCAGAAGCCCGGGTTTGATCCTGACCACGGGTACCGTCTGTACGGAGTTTGTATGTTCTCCCTGTGACTGGCGAAGTAAGGCAGCAACTCTACCGCTGCGCCACCGTGGGCTGTGCCTCTCTCGTTCAAATCAGGGCAGCAGGCAAGGGGCCTCACTTGAGTCTCCTTTCCATGGACATGGCACAGATGTTCCTCCAGCGGCGGTCCAGGTTGCGGGTGGCCTGCTGAATCGAGTCGCACTCCGTCTCCGTGGAGCAGGCATCGCAGTCGTGCAGCAGGACCTCGCACAGGTTGAGCACCGACGCCACACCCGTGCTGTGCTTCTCAATGTCTCGCTGCAGCTCCTGCAAGTACAGGCACCATCGTTAAATGAACATACAGACCATGGACACCACCACACAACTTGTGAATCTATTCTATCCATGTACCACCCACA